>NW_006256342.1:7517058-7567734 GCF_000478725.1 Eutrema salsugineum
TCTCTCTCTCTCTCTCTCTCTCTCTCTCTCTCTCTCTCTCTCTCTCTCTCTCTCTCTCTCTCTCTCTCTCTCTCTCTCTCTCTCTCTCTCTCTCTCTCTCTCTCTCTCTCTCTCTCTCTCTCTCTCTCTCTCTCTCTCTCTCTCTCTCTCTCTCTCTCTCTCTCTCTCTCTCTCTCTCTCTCTCTCTCATATTTAGTTTTCTTGTATGTTCTCTCCATATGAAAACAAATAATCTCCGACTTCTGAATGCGAAGTATTGTTTTTCTTCTTTGACATATCTCTCGGTAAGATTTTATAGTTTAATAATTCAAATGACTAAAGCATTTGAAATACCTTATAATTTTTGTATGCTAGCTGGCTTCTCACTTGTTATACTTTTGTTTTTGTAAATAGAATTTTACTTTAGGGAAAGAAATAAGAGATAATTCACCAATCTGAACGAAATGTTAAAACTGTGTACAATTGTTAGACAAAATAAGATATCAATTATCTAACAGTTTTAAGAAATAGAAGAGGGTCGAAAATAAAAAGGGTTGCATTTATTTTTTAGTTAAATAAAACTTATATAATAATTTGGTAGAGTCAACACTCGTGTTTCACTTATACAATGCATTCTTTACAAACTAAATTATCTTGTACTTCATTTTTCCCAAGTAGAAATTAAGTAAATTGCTATTTTTTGGAGAAGGAAAAAAAAGTTGTTTTATCCCCAATCCAAACTAAATTTCGACATATAGTAGAAACAAATATAAAATCATAAAATTCAAACCCAAAAAAAACTTCTTTACGTTTATCATTTTGAGCTTGGTACCATTATGCTCTTCATCTAAAATATCCACAAACCAATCTTCCGCATTTCTTTCATCACCATCATCAAAATTTCATCCATCTTTTTTATTTTTTGATAATTCGTCATTTATCGAACAACTTGACATAGAATTGGACATTTACGAGATTCTTGAGTATGTTAATATCTAATATATTCATTTTCTAAGTATGAATTTGCACCAGATAAATAAGAAAATTTTCCAAAATCAACAAACAAATTAAGATAAGGAAACACCAACTCTTTTGAAAGCACTATAGTTACAACCAAATAAGCTAAGATGTCAAAGAGAGAATCCACGTTTCTAACTTTTGCAAAGTAGGCATATGGCAACCATATATTAAGCAAATAAAAAAATATAATACGAGGATTTAACAGCTCAAATATATGGTTCCATGCATAAAAGGATATGTTAAGTCCATGCACAATGCCTGCACACAGTTTCATAGCGGATTATCATCCTCTTTTCGCATACCCGTTAAGAATGCCAGTTAAAGAAGCTCTGGTGGATTAAAATATAAAAGGTAACTCATGTTTTCGATAAAGAGAAAGAAAACTTATATTTCTCCATATCTCTTAGATAAGATCTGATCCATGAGTTGTAAGTGCTGTTGTCTGGATAATAAACATCTCGTGTTAGTTTTGCAACAATCATTTCAATTTTAGAGGCCAAAACTTTTTTCATATCAATATACCATGACATTGTAAATTTTGACATTATTTTAATTTTTTTAATGAGTAAACTGCAGAATAGCACATGCTAACTAAATTACATAAATTAAAACAATCCCTTTTTTTCATGACATTAAACAACTCAGTGTCAAAACACATTGCATACTTCTTCAGCCTGTTGAACAGATTTAGTGCAATTAAATACCTCTGATTGTTAGGAAAATTTGTTTGCACAAAACTTTAATGACCATATTATACTTTTTCATTAATCGTTACACTCTTTTCTTCCATCTGTTTTAGGACATCCAATACAACATAAATTTTATAGTCACCAGCACATTTTACAATAGTCCTATACGTAGTTGGATTTGGCTGAAATATGAATTTTATCATCTTTCCTATAATACAAGGTATGACTAAAACGACTACAATTGAGAAATATATTCCAAGTGTTGTGAAAGATATTTGTTTGGAGATTGGTTATATGCTTTTACAATGGTTTAAAGGAAAATTAGGTAATGATAGATGGTTATGCTATGGTAAGGAGGTATTGGGAAGTAGGCGGGTGCATTTTCCTAAATTGACCAAATTATTGGCCGTGTGTTATTGGGGTCAACGGGGTTGACGAGCCAAAGGAAAGTGGTAATATTTACCAGCGGGAGACCTCTCTATGTCCTCGGGGTCTGACCTTTGAGTAATGTGCACCATACAACTCTAGGTCATTTTTTGTGTATAAGTTATTTACAGACATGATATGCTGCATGGTTTAACTTATGATCAAATGCTGAAACTGGATAATTGTTGTATTGTAACTCTGTGTTTTCTTGTAGTGAATTGGTACATTTCTAAGCACTTTAGTTTATCATTTTTCTAATTAAACTATTATGGATCCTCATCAGTTATACATAGAGATGAGGCCTGACCTATTAGTTGAAATTAGGTCAATCTCTAGTTAGCTAAAAATCTCTAGGTAAAGAATTTCTATAAATAATCAGTATGCTTAATTTTAATATGATAAAGATTCTTCTGAATAATTAAGAAGGTACTGACCTATTAGGCGAGGGAGTCTAGCATCCATGACACAAACCTGAAAGGATATACATAAAAGCATAAGAATCAAACTTGGGAGAAGAGAAGCTTGCATTGTTTTCTTTATTATCCTTGTTCCTCTCTCACAAGTCGAACATTTTTATGATGTATATATACTGAAATTATTGGAGCAAACAAACATCAAACATATGGTTAATTATAATAGTCGAAGTCAACAAGATAAAAAATCACTAAAATGGTCAAACTTTTTTCAAATTCGACGACTTATTGTTTTTCCACAAAAACGTGGTTTTGTACATAACCAAGACAAAGAAAGACTTGATGAGAATCCAATTTTATGAACCTAGATTAGATAGGTAATTGTGCATGGCTGGCTCAATTATCCGTATGAGCTGTTGCTTTCGTAAAAAACGCACTAGTTACATTCTAAATAACTTTTCTGTTGTTTTATTAAGGAATCAGACTTTAAATGTTTGATACTTATATACAAAATGTTATATAAATTTTATCAAAAAAAAATGTTACATAATCGGACATGAAAACCTAAACCTAAATATTGATGGGCTAGCTGAAGCATCCTTTTCAAAGAGTCAGTTCCGGGCAACATAGATGTCAAGACATCCATCTATGCCATATGGTTAAGCCATCGTGTCTTTTTGGAAGTTTTGAACTAAAACTCGTACATTCCACAGATTGAAGACCGGAACATTTTATATAGTTTTGTCTCAAGTGTCATTGGAGTTTGTAACTTCTACGTTGTAGTGTTCCGTCTTCTTACAACACAGACGTTTTTGTATGCTCTTTGGAGAAATAAACTTTTGGGTATTTACAAACGCAAAGACTCCCACAGAGGTACTCTTATATATGGTGTATATACTGATAGATTATTGTACGTATTCGCCCAAAATTTTCAGATTCATTGGCGATTCGGTTTCAAAGACACGTGTCTTTCGAGCTCTTTCATTTTCCACCTGTGATTTTTGTTTTTGGTTTCAAATCGTCCATGTTACATACTTACATTGTATTGCTGAAAACTCCTTTCTCTTGAACTTAAATTTGTTTCGTCTTAATGTTAATTAACAAAATCAATAATTATACCTAAAAACATTTATACATTATTTTTTGAAGGATGAGTTGGTTATAAAGAAATTATACCCAAAACATTTATACATTATTTTTTCGTTTTATCTGTGAAAACGTTGCCACTAATTAATTTTTTCTTGGGGATTACGGAATTGTCGCATGAGGCATTGGAATTTTTCCCTTTTTTTTAGGAAGCCTTGGAATTTTTCTACAAGGCTCTTTTCTTTGTGCCATAATTTGACTTCCGATATTAGATCCACACGGAGGTGAGCGCCATACAGGCATGCGTCCTGGTGGATTTAGGAATTGTGAAACACAGATTAGATTTCAAATTACAGAAATTTTAAGATTATCAACCAAATAGAAATGATTTTAACATGATAAAGATTTTCCGAATAAGAAGGTACTGACCTGGGAGTCTAGCCTCCGTGATACAAACCTGGAAGGATAAACATAAAAGTATAAAAATCAAACTTAGGAGAAGAGAAGCTTGTGTTGTTTTCTTCATTATCATTGTTCCGCTCTCACATGTCGAACAGTTTTATGACGTATATATATTGAAATTATTGAAAGCAAACAAAAATCAAACGTATGGCTAATAAGTATACTTGAAGTCAACAAGAAAAAAATTCACTAAATGGCCAAAAGTTTATTCAAATTCAACAACTTTTCGTTTTTCTTCTAAAACAAGGTTTTGTGCATCCACTAGTCCAACACATACTTAATGGAATGAAAATCCAATTTTATGAACCTATATTAGATAGGTAATTTTGCATGGCTGGCTTAATTATTCGTAATGGCTGCTGCTGTCGTTAAACATGCCCTAGTGTGTGTACATTTTAAATAGTTATCTAGTTAAAATGATTTGGCTTCATATCCTTTGGAGTTTCAACATGAACCACATTATTGTCAAACATCTTCTATTATTAATTAACAAGGACAATTTATAAAGAACCTTGGTCCCCTATGTGATTTACGAATTTGCCATGCTGATGTGTCACCTCCAAAAAGTTTCTCAAAAGTTTTTTAAAAAACGACTTAACTTACTAGATTAATTACAATCATTACCACTCATATTAATTTAGATAGAGAATCAAATATATCTTATTAAATTAATCATTAAAAATTAATTATTCAAAAAATATATTTCTTTCCTTAGTTAGACACACAAAAATTAGTAAATAATTTCAAAACATATGTATTAACCAATCAAGTCAAATAAAAAGAATAAGATTTAAATATATCATATTAATTATTTTCTTATATTCAAATCCTTATTTAATTATATAATATGAATTATTTTTAAATCATTATATTTCTATCATTTTCTTTGTTCATTTTTTTCTGAATTAATTATCACATCAAACATATAATAAATTTATATTTTTATACATATGTGATAATTTTAATTTTAAAAAACAAAACCAAATAAATCACTAAAGTTTTTATTAATAAGATATATTGATCTCTAAGTTAAACTATTAACTATAGAATTACATTCACATTTAAGAAAATAAGATGAAAATCAATAATAAAATCTTATAATCATTATATATTTTTAATTGCAATACTAATACAAAATCATATTATTACTCACCATAATATTAACATACATATAAAATTAATTAAATTATTTATATTTTAAATAAATTAAGTCATATTTAGTAAAATATCTTATAGATATATCACACGGCATATGACACAAAAAAACTATTTGTTTATAATTAAAAAAAATAACTAAAACTATGCATTCAATATTTCTATCAATTATTTTCTGATTTTATACTTTTGGAAACATTATTGTAGTTTAACCATTTAAAAAAAAAACATTCAAGACAAAAACAAAAATTCTATTTTTTGCAAAAATACCGGTTACAAAATTTTCAAATAAAATGCAGGTGGAATTTGGTTGTTACCTAATATAGTTATCAAATATATTTGGAATCTTTTATTATTAATTGACAAGGACAATTTATAAAGAACCTTGGTCTCATGTGTGATTTACGAATTTGTCATGCTGATGTGTCACCTTAAAAAAGCTTCTCAAAAGTTTTAAAAAAAAAGACTTAACTTACTAGATTAATTACAATCATTGCCACTCATATTATTAATTTAGATAAAGAATCAAATATATCTTATTAAACTAATCATTAAAATTAATTATTCAAAAAATATATTTCTTTCCTTAGTTAGACACACAAAAATTAGTAAATAATTTCAAAACATATGTATTAACCAATCAAGTAAATAAAAAGAATAAGATTTAAATATATAAGATTAATTATTCTCTTATATTCAAATCCTCATTTAATTATATAATATGAATTATTTTTAAATCATTATATTTCTATTATTTTCTTTGTTCATTTTTTTCTGAATTTATTATCACATTAAACATATAATAAATTTATATTTATATACATATGTGATAATTTTAAATTTAAAAAACAAAACCAAATAAATCACTATAGTTTTTATTAATAAGATATATTGATCTCTCAATTAAACTATTAACTATAGAATTACATTCACATTTTAAAAAATAAGATGAAAATCAATAATAAAATCTTATAACCATTATATATTTGTAATTGCAATACTAATACAAAATCATATTATTACTCACAATAATATTAACATACATATAAAATCAATTAAATTATTTCTATTTTAAATAAATTAAGTCATATATAGTTAAATATTTTATAGATATATCACACGGCATATGACACAAAAAACTATTTGTTTATAGTTAAAAAAAATAACTAAAACTATGCATTCAATATTTCTATCAATTATTTTCTGATTTTATACTTTTGGAAACATTATTGTAGTTTAACCATTTAAAAAAAAATATTCAAGACAAAAACAAAAATTCTATTTTTCGCAAAAATACTAGTTACAAATTTTTCAAATAAAATGCAGGTTGAATTTGGTTGTTACCTAATATAGTTATCAAACATATTTTGCATTTATTTCTGTTTATTATTGATTATTTTTAAAAAATCTAAATATTGAAAACTATATAACATAATTTGGAATCTCTACGATTAGCATCTATATAAGAAAAAATGTCTTCTATAAAATTTTATTCATTATTTTTTTAAAATAGCATTTTTATCTAATTATAATTTTCTTTTCCATAATTTTTTTTTCAACTCAATTTCTGGTTTAAAATTTTTTAAGAATATTTAAAAAAATAAAGGTGAATATTTTAAGACTTTACAAAAAAAATACTAAGTTGTTGTTGGTCTTAACAATCGAGATTGTTGTAATCAACTCAAAAGTTTTTGTTATTTGTTTCATTTAGTTTTATCTTATTCATACGTAATTTCTTTTCATCACTGTTAGCGTTAATTTAATTATTTTCATAGTAAAATATACTATATATAATATTATATACTATAATTTTATCTCTATATTGTTATCAAATTTTTTTATTTATATATAACAAGATTTTGGGAGATTCCATTAATATAATATATTGTATGTTAAGCCACTAACCTCTAATTTATTAGTTATCATATAGAAGTATTTATATGCAACCGTTACTAGCATATAGCATCGTTATGATTAATTTGATTGCTCATGAGTAAGAGTCTCAGCCTCGTCATCGCTTTTCCATCACAAAGTCGTGGTCCAAAGTACGCCTGCAGAAGCTTCTTGTGTTTTGGCTCTCTGTTCCCAAACATACCTTCAATATAATGTAGGTAGCAATATTAATAATTCTCATAAACAAATATTAATAATTCTCCTAAATTGTTTATACCCCCAAAATTCTCAGATCTGTTTCTGGTTAGACTGCCCACTACAGCGCCGATCCTAGATTAAAACCCATAAAATTATCAAACATATTTGGAATCTTCTATTATTAATTGACAAGGACAATTTATAAAGAATATTGGTCTCATGTTTGATTTACGAATTTGCCATGCAGATGTATCACCTCAAGAAAGCTTCTAAAAATTTTTTTTAAAAAAGACTTAACTTACTAGATTAATTACAATCAGTGCCACTCATATAAATTTAGATAGAGAATCAAATATATCTTATTAAACTAATTATTAAAAATTAATTATTCAAAAAATATATTTTTTCCTTAGTTAGACACACAAAAATTAGTAAATAATTTCAAAACATATGTATTAACCAATCAAGTAAAATAAAAGAATAAGATTTAAATATATCAGATTAATTATTTTCTTATATTCAAATACTTATTTAATTATACAATATGAATTATTTTTAAATCATTATATTTCTATTATTTTCTTTGTTCATTTTTTCTGAATTAATTATCACATTAAACATATAATAAATTTATATTTATATACATATGTGATAATTTTAAATTTAAAAAACAAAACCAAATAAATCACTAAAGTTTTTATTAATAAGATATATTGATCTCTCAGTTAAACAATTAACTATAGAATTACATTCACATTAAAAAAAATAAGATGAAAATCAATAATAAATCTAATAATCATTATATATTGTAATTGCAATACTAATACAAAATCATATTATTACTCACCATAATATTAACATACATATAAAATCAATTAAATTATTTATATTTTAAATAAATTAAGTCATATTTAGTAAAATATTTATAGATATATCACACGGCATATGACACAAAAAACTATTTGTTTATAATTAAAAAAAATAATTAAAACTATGCATTCAATATTTCTATCAATTATTTTCAGATTTTATACTTTTAGAAACATTATTGTAGTTTAACCATTTTAAAAAAAACATTCAAGACAAAAACAAAAATTTTATTTTTTGCAAAAATACAGTTACAAATTTTTCAAATAAAATTCAGGTGGAATTTGATTGTTACCTAATATAGTTATTAAACATATTTGGAATCTTCTATTATTAATTGACAAGGACAATTTATAAAGAATCTTTGTCCCATGTGTGATTTACGAATTTGCCATGATGTGTCACCTTAAGAAAACTTCTCAAAAGTTTTTTTTTAAAGATTTAACTTACTAGATTAATTACAATCATTGCCACTCATATTAATTTAGATAAAGAATCAAATATATTTTATTAAACTAATCATTAAAATTTTTTTATTCAAAAAATATATTTCTTTCCTTAGTTAGACACACAAAAATTAGTAAATAATTTCAAAACATATGTATTAAGCAATCAAGTAAAAGAAAAAGAATAAGATTTAAATATATCATATTAATTATTTTCTTATATTCAAATCCTTATTTAATTATATAATATGAATTATTTTTAAATCATTATATTTCATCATTTTATTTGTTCATTTTTTCTGAATTAATTATCACATCAAACATATAATAAATTTATATTTTTATACATATCTGATAATTTTAATTTTAAAAAACAAAACCAAATAAATCACTAAAGTTTTTATTAATAAGATATATTGATCTCTCAGTTAAACTATTAACTATAGAATTACATTCACATTTAAAAAAATAAGATGAAAATCAATAATAAAATCTTATAATCATTATATATTTTTAATTGCAATACTAATACAAAATCATATTATTACTCACCATAATATTAACATACATGTAAAATCAATTAAAATTATTTATATTTTAAATAAATTAAGTCATATTTAGTAAAATATTTTATAGATATATCACACGGCATATGACACAAAAAACTATTTGTTTATAATTAAAAAAAATAACTAAAACTATGCATTCAATATTTCTATCAATTATTTTCTGATTTTATACTTTTGGAAACATTATTGTAGTTTAACCATTTAAAAAAAAAACATTCAAAATGAAAACAAAATTCTATTTTTTGCAAAAATACCAGTTATAAAATTTTCAAATAAAATGCAGGTGAAATTTTATTGTTACCTAATATAGTTATCAAACATATTTGGAATCTTCTATTATTAATTGACAATGCCAATTTATAAAGAACCTTGGTCCCATGTGTGATTTACGAATTTGCCATGCTGATGTGTCACCTCCAGAAAATTTCTCAAAGGTATTTTTAAGAAAATACTTAACTTATTAGATTAATTACAATCATTGCTACTCATATTAATTTAGATAGAGAATCAAATATATCTCATTAAACTAATCATTAAAAATTAATTATTCAAAAAATATATTTCTTTCCTTAGTTAGACACACAAAAATTAGTAAATAATTTCAAAACATATGTATTAACCAATCAAGTAAAATAAAAAGAATAAGATTTAAATATATAAGATTAATTATTTTCTTATATTCAAATCCTTATTTAATTATATAATATGAATTATTTTTAAATCATTATATTTCTATCATTTTCTTTGTTCATTTTTCTGAATTAATTATCACATCAAACATATAATAAATTTATATTTTTATACATATGTGATAATTTTAATTTTAAAAAACAAATACAAATAAATCAGAAAGTTTTTATTAATAAGATCTATTGATCTCTCAGTTAAACTATTAACTATAGAATTACATTCACATTTAAAAAAATAAGATGAAAATCAATAATAAAATCTTATAATCATTATATATTTTTAATTGAAATACTAATATAAAATCATATTATTACTCACCATAATATTAACATACATATAAAATCAATTAAATTATTTATATTTTAAATAAATTAAGTCATATTTAGTAAAATATCTTATAGATATATCACACGGCATATGACACAAAAAAACTATTTGTTTATAATTAAAAAAAATTACTAAAACTATGCATTCAATATTTCTATCAATTATTTTCTGATTATATACTTTTGGAAACATTATTGTAGTTTAACCATTTAAAAAAAAAACATTCAAGACAAAAACAAAAATTCTATTTTTTGCAAAAATACCAGTTACAAATTTTTCAAATAAAATGCAGGTGGAATTTGGTTGTTACCTAATATAGGTATCAAACATATTTTTCATTTATTTCTGTTTATTATTGATTATTTTTAAAAAATCTAAATTTTGAAAACTTTATAACATAATTTGGAATCTCTACGATTAGCTTCTATATAAGAAAAAATTTCTTCTATAACATTTTACTCATTATTTTTTTAAAATAGTATTTTTATCTAATTATAATTTTCTTTTCCATAATTTTTTTTTTTCAACTCAATTTCTGGTTTAAAATATTTTAAGAATATTTAAAAAAATAAAGGTGAATATTTTAAGACTTTACAAAAAAAAAAATACTAAGTTGTTGTTGGTCTTAACAATCGAGATTGTTGTAATCTACTCAAAAGTTTTAGTTATTTGTTTCATTTAGTTTTATCTTATTCATACGTAATTTCTTTTCATCACTGTTAGCATTAATTTGATTATTTTCATAGTAAAATATACTATATATAATATTATATACTATAATTTTATCTCTATATTGTTATCAATTTTTTTATTTCTATATAACAAGATTTTGGGAGGTTCCATTAATATAATATATTGTATGTTGAGCCACTAACCTCTAATCTATTAGTTATCATATAGAAGTATTTATATGCAACCGTTACTAGCATATAGCATCGTTATGATTTAATTTGATTGCTCATGAGTAAGAGTCTCAGCCTCGTCATCGCTTTTCCATCACAAAGACGTGGTCCAAAGTACGCGTGCAGAAGCTTCTTGTGTTTTGGCTCTCTGTTCCCAAACATGCCTTCAATATAATGTAGGTAGCAATATTAATAATTCTCATAACAAATATTAATAATTCTCCTAAATTGTTTATGCCCCAAAATTCTCAGGTCCGTCTCTGGTTAGACTGCCCACTAAAGCGCCGATCCTAGATTAAAACCCATAAAATTGATGTTTTAGGCACCAAATAATATGGTTGAGATTGGTTTAGGGATCTGGTTTGTGAGAGAAAGATGAAGCGACCAGAACTAGGGATTCTGAATATTTATTTCCTTCTTTCTACAGATTTACATACACTTTAGCACAATCCTTCAACAAAGAAGCACTATATTCTGTTAGGATCCATCTATTTAATTAGCAAATTTTGATAACCTACAAAGAGTTTATAATACTTTCCTTTCTTTAGCGTAGATGTAACGATCCATACTTATAAACTACGAAAACCCAATCCAAACACAAACACATATATAGAAATACATTATAACCTAGAAGTCTAGAACATACATAGCGTAGATGAATGATGCATATAACCTTATAACCTAGAACTAACGTGACTAACACCGTGTCGATGAACTTCCTTATAACCGGCATTGACCTCATCGACTACCAAAGCCTTAGCAGTGTCTCTCAGCTTAGACTTAAGAATCTTTCCATTGCTGTTCCTTGGCAAGTCTTGACAAAACACTACCTTCCTTGGACACATAAAATGCGGCATATTCTCACGGCAATAGTCAATCAAATCTCGTTCTGTGGTCACCAATTCTTCTTCACCACGTCCTTTATTAGTCTCACGTTTTTTTAGAACAACAAAAGCACATGGGGTTTCACCCCAAAGAGGATGAGGCATGGCAACGACTGCAGCTTCGAGCACTTTCAAGTGCCCGTAAAGAACTCTCTCGACCTCGATACTGCTAATGTTCTCACCTCCCGATATGATAATGTCTTTGGATCGATCTTTGATCTCTACGTGCCCATCAGGATGAATCACACCTATATCTCCCGTGTTGAGCCATCCGTGTTTAAACGATTCAGATGTCGCTTTTGGGTTCCTTAGATACCCTTTCATTACACTGTTTCCTTTAATGACAATCTCTCCCATCGTCTTCCCGTCGCGTGGGACACTCTTTTGAGTTTTCGTGTTCTTCACGTCAACATCCTCTACGGTTATGTTTCTTACCCCTTGCCTTGCTTTCAACTGCATCTGTTGATGCTCTGGTAGTCTATTTAAATTTAATAATACATTTTTCATATTAGAATTTATTATTTCACCATCTTTGTCGAGAAAAAAAATTCTTACACATAATGATGATTTTTACCTGTTCCACTCGTCTTGCCATTCACAAAAGAGAACTGAACCAGTGGCCTCCGTAAGCCCATAGCCATGCATCACTTGAAACCCTATCCGCTGCACCTTCTCAAGAAGTCCAGCAGGTGGGGGTGAACCTCCCGTCAACACCTGAATAGGCCTGGACTTGTCTGACCCATCATTTCGACGTCCTTCTAGGAGAATTCTAAACACCGTAGGGACACAAGACATGTGCGTCACGCCATGCAAATCTATGTTTTTATAGATCTCTGGGGCAGTCACGTGCCTTAAGCAGACGTTAGTGCCGCCACTCGCAGCCACGGACCACGTGTGCGTCCATCCATTAGCATGAAACATAGGTAGTGTCCAGAGGTAAACAAGGGAAATCCCCATTTCCCAGCCGATAATTGAGCTCAAAGCACTCAAGTACGCTCCTCGGTGGCTAACCACTACACCTTTTGGGTCAGCAGTTGTGCCAGACGTGTAGTTTAAAGAGATAGGGTCATTCTCGTCATGGACACGGAACATACTAGCGGACGAAGAGAGCGTAAGATCTCCTCTACGAATGAGACCCTCGTAGTCTAACTCCTCGGAGGAATGCTTTCTAGGGGAACCGATCTCATCAATGAATATGATCAGTGGGTGAGGTTGTGAATCGTCAAAAGGTAGGAGACGGAGGACTTCTCGGGCCAAATGAGCAAACTCATGGTCCACGAATAACATCTTTGGCTGGGCGTGGCGAAGGATGATGGCTATGGTTTTGGCGTCGAGACGGGTGTTAATAGGGTTAAGTACTGCACCGGTCATGGGAACGCCAAAATGCATCTCGTACATAGCAGGTACGTTAGAGGCCAAAATCGAGACCTAAACATATAAATAATTGCCATAGTAAAGAAAAGTAACGATGGTAAAAGCAATTTGTAAGGCATCAATAACGATAAAACAAGAAAATAAAAGCGAAGTTATGTGTTTCCTATGTATATATAATATATGTCATCATATAATCGTGGGAAAGGCTAAGACTAATCATGAATAGGAAAGAGAAAGCAAAGGGAAATGTCATACGACGTCGTTTCGGGTGATATTAAGAGTGAGGAGAGAAGAGGCGAGACGACAGCAACGGTCATAGGTCTGAGGCCAAGTGAAACGACTTTGTCCATAGATAATGGAAGTTCGATTAGGATAACATTCCGAAGCTCTCTTCAAGAACGTTATGGGTGTTAGAGGAACGTTGTGTGCTTCACATAAGGCCAGTTTATCCATCTTGTATGTATGTGTGTGTGTGTGTGAGGGAATAGGGATATGCAAATCCATATTATATATAGAAAGAATGTGAGTGATCTAGAAAAAGGAAAATTAATATTCGAAGAATAATAAATAGATTGAATGCAGGGCATGCCTAAAGTTTTGGTAGCTGTCACTGAAAACAGAGAGGTGAAAACATCTAAAGCTTTCACAGTCTAACTTTCCTTTTGAGTTTATAACAGAAATGTGACATTTAAGTTCGGCCATCTATTTATTAATTATTACAAACATTATACAGGTTATTGAGAAGGCAACAAGTTTATGATATTAATTGCTTAAAAACATTAGGCACTAAATGTCGGTCAAATCGCAGTGGCCCTTCATATTCAATATTGCACTATTGATCACATGCGTTTGTAATAAAAAAACGACAAAACGATCGTGCTCGGTTTATCAGTTGCGGCCTAAAACTTTCGATTATGATATAGAGAACTAAATTATATATTCTTTTGCACATGCACTGATTAAAGAATCATTTTTTATTTAATTTTTTTCTAAAGTAAAATATCATTTATTATAAAAAATTTTGCTAAAAATAACCTAAAACTTAACTCTAAACACAAAAATAGACCTTTGATAGAATATTTAACAAAAATAACATAAAAAATAGTAAAAAGACCATTTAACTTGTATGACCAAACAAAAAATGGATGTCCTAATTACCGTTTAAATCCTACGAAGTCTACTAAAGACTTAAAAAAATCTACTATGTAATTAAATCAGAAAATTTAATTTTATAAAAAAATTTATTTTGGTATCAATTTACATTCATAAATTAGGTTACTATAACTCAAATGTATATAAATTATTTTTTTCATATTGATAAATTTAAATTTATGTTTTTAAATTAAAAAAAGAAAATCTATTATTTAGGGTTTAAACTTAGTAGACTTCAATATTGAAGTCTGCTAAACCGAATAAATTAACCTTACCAAAATTTTAACCAAAATTGAACCGAAAATAACTTTTCTTAACCAAGAAAAACTTCCCATAATCGGATAAACTTACCTACACCCAGAAAAATAATTAATCTACCCGGAAAAAACTTACCCAAACCGAACAGAATTACAGACTATATAAATGAATTTTACAGATCCCGTTAAAAAAAACTGTTGAAAAGTTCATGTTGAAAAAAAAATACGAAGGCGGTTTCTGTTTCTCTTCAACAGCGCAACCGATTTACTTCTCACCGCCGCCGATAACCCTTTCCAGGCAAGTTTTCTTCCTCCATTCACCCCCATGCTTCCCTACTCCTCCGTATTCATCACCATTCCGTTTTCGTCACCACCGGTGTCCAGATCTGTAAATAAGGATTTTTTTTTTTGCAGATCTGCTTTCGCCGCTTTACTGTAACGTCATTTTCTGCTTCAAAACGGTAAG
This sequence comes from Eutrema salsugineum, assembly GCF_000478725.1. Lineage (NCBI taxonomy): Eukaryota > Viridiplantae > Streptophyta > Magnoliopsida > Brassicales > Brassicaceae > Eutrema > Eutrema salsugineum. The sequence continues at coordinate 7,532,314 of NW_006256342.1, forward strand.
TAGATGTCCTTCCGAAGCTATATACGTAGCTGTTCCTCTATATTCTTCTATCTTCTTATAATTTTGTCCGTCGGGTAGTACATATTTTTTTTTTTGCAGATCTGGTTGCATTTTCTCGACGCCGGCTTTATCTAATCACGCCTGTAACCACTATTTACTTTGTAGATTCTATTTGGATTGATTGCTTTTAGTAGACTTCATATATTTTTTTTTTATGTATTGATTGCTTCGGTTGGCTTCAGTAGACTTCTCGAGTCGGAGTATACTTCGAATGTGAAAAAGTAGACTTCGCTTTGCAAATAGTAGACTTCATTCGTTTGTTTATAGTTATAATCAGTTTTCTGATTAAAGTTCTTTACCGTTGATGTAGAATATTGTGTTAGATAATGGAAGCCTCTGAATTCTCGTGAAGATTATACACTAAAAGTGGTGAGCCAGTCCCGAACAAAAGCATCAGCTATTATGCTGATGATTATAGGCTGGTTCCTGCACTACGGCAAGCTCTACGAGAGGATGAATGGGAAGAGATTTATGAGTCACCGTTGGGTGTCTTTTCTTAAAGTTCCACGACTTGGATTTTGGTTGGGCGTCTAGGCTGGTGCACCACATGCTCACCTTTCAGATAGTTTGCAATCAGAGGTATGAGATATGGAGCCTGATTGGTACCACTCCAATGAGGTTTTCATTACATGAGTTTGAGGAAATCACCGGACTCAACTGCAGGTGCATGAATGACTTGGATCTATCTGATCTTGAGCTTTCCGATGACATGCAGGTTTTCTGGGAGCAAATGGGGGTCGATGTCGACTTGGGGCCAATCACACTTGAAATAATTGAAGCCTGTTCCAACTGCTTATCATGGTCTCGGTGATCGGTTGCATTTGGGATACCTTGGGATCTATGCTGGTTTCATAGTGGCAACGAAACCAAGCTCATCCACAAATGCTAACCATGCCAGACTATTGATATATCTCGAAGTTTTAGGGAGTTCCCATGGGGAAGAATTGCTTTTCAGCATCTGATCAAGTCTGTCAAGGAGAAAGATCTCAGCAAAAATATTCATATAGAAGGATTTGTGCAAACTCTTCAAGTATGGATATACTATGCTTTTCCAGATTTTGCTGCTGAATTTGGCAAACTATTGTCAAATGATCCTACACCTCTTCTGCTAGTGTACAAAGGATCAAGAGGATGAAAGAACGTCAAAGCCAACATGCTAAAACAGGTATTATTCATTCTCATTTAGAAGTCTTGTTCCGTAGTAGACTTCTATTTAAGAATTCATTTCAGAAGTAGACCTCAGTGATAGATTTCATACATAGACTTCTATATAGTAATTTATTTTCATAAGTAGACTTCAGTGATAGATTTAAAACGTAGACTTCTATACAGACTTCAATATTGGAATTGTGTTTTTCTAGGCTCGCATACAGTGCTGCGTGGCTAAGGACTTGGCAGATATGTTTCCAGTTTGGGATGATGAGCAACATGATCCAAATATTGTCAAGGTTGTCAATGCAATCCATGACCCCCAATTCAAGTTTTAAACATTGGCCTCTGGAAGGTGTTTTGGGTTCACACATCGTCAAGGCAGAAGCAAGAAAAAGGAGCCTTCCCATAGATGAATCAAGTTGCAAGAGGACATGTACAGCTTCTGGATCTGCCACCTCTTTCGTTGGTGATCAAAGGGTCGGAGTTGTCGCTACTATGAAAGTGCACTTCGACCAATGCTTCAAAAGCTTCTTAACTAAGATGCTGAATGGTCTTATTAGCTGCCATCCATGGTTAAATCCATGGTTAAAGAGAACATAACCATGGAGTAAATAGCCATGAGGCGTCCTCCCATTGATGACACCTTTATTAATTCCAACCCTGCTTGGATGCTGTCTTCAAAAAAAATTAGAGAATCGCCTCTCAGGAATTGCGATGTAAGATTTCTACACTCCAAACAGCTCCTAAAGAATGCATTAACCTTCCAATGTTAATCCCATACCCATGGAATTATCAAGGATATTAGATCAACAGCTCTTAAAAAACCATTTTCATTAGAAATCTCATTTAGAGTTTTGGAAAAAAACCCTTGCTTTACAGAGAACACCGTACGAATGAGATGTGGTTTTTAGAAATATATCCCATAGAATGTCAGAAGGGAGAGAGTTAAAGTTTAACAGGTTGGACATCTTCTTGGGTCTGGAATGAAACTAAATTTTGTGGTCATCGATAATTTATAAGCAGAAATAACATAGACAAACAGATACAACGGTCGGGCATATACACCGTTAAAGTCATTAAAGCAGTTACTTAATTGAAGTCGTTTCAAATATAACCGTTAAAAAAATAACACAGAGACTAATAGCATAAACATATTTAGTAGACTTTTGTTGTAGACTTCCAGACAACAATATCAGCCTTGTCATTATATTCCGGAGCCTTCTTGTTATTGTCGTGGTGAATCTTCATCGTCTAAGTGAGACACACAACAGTTTAGTAAATAATTATGTGAACATTTGGATTGGACATTATTATATGAGTAGCTCAACTTACACAATTCGGTAGGGTATGACCAGGTTGTTTGCATTGTGAGCAGCTGTATAGTTTGTGCAGCTTCCTTGGGTTCTTGTTTTTCCTCCTAGCAATTTCTAGCCATGATTGCCACCGAGACTTTTTCTATCTGCCTGGTTTTCGGCAAATGTCTGGCGGCAGACATAGTGGTAGTTGGACTCCTTGGACCACCGAAATTTGGGGATATATGTTGGCGGAGTATGCAGCAAACAAGTAGTTTTTCGAGTAAGTAGGACATACAAGAGAATCCACAGCTATCCCACCGGCTAATGCAGCTGCAATAGCATGTGAACAAGGGAGTTTCTCGATATGAAACACACCACATTCACACATTCCATGTTCCAAATCAACAAGATAATTCTTGTTTCCTCCTTTCACATAGAATCTCCAAGTGTCAATGTGTTCTACCTCCATTGCATCTGCATAATGTCCACGAATCGCCAGCAAATACTCAACTCCCCGAGTATTATGTGTTGTGAGACTCAAAGCATCCTCTCTGCATTTAAAAACCACCGACCGAGCTTCTCTCGTATGAAATCCAAGAGGAATGATATGGGATAACCACAGACCTTCTTAAGTGCAGCATTTATAGACTCTGCGACATTGTTAGTCTTAATACTATATCTGTTTCCAACAAAATGCACTCGGGACCAAAGGGAGACATCGGCTTCTTCCAAATAGTCAGTAAGATCTGGCTTGATCTGTCTTAACTCCGCCATGTACCGGTTGTAGTCATAGAGGTTGTAAGCATAAGCCACACGTTTGGCCAAGTACAGCAACTGTTTCTCCTTAAACTTTGTTACTATGTTATGTTGTAGATGATAGTAACATATCCCTCGTTTTGCCCATGGGAAAAAGTTTGACAAGCTTTCTTAAGAGAAAGATGTCTGTCAGAAACCATCACCAAAGGATAACCATCTGAGACACATTCACGCAGTTTAGAAAAAAACTATTTCCATGAAGCATCATCTTCACCATCGACAATTCCAAAGGCCAAAGGAAATATCTGAAAATTTCCATCTTGTGCGGTGGCCACCAACAAAGAAACTTCGTATCTTCCAGTTAGATGACATCCATCCACCGCAAACTCTTTTCATGTACTGAAAACCTGCAGTCGATGCTCCAAAGGCGAGAAATAGATATTTGAATTTGTTATTGGAATCGACATGAAGAGCTGATACAGTTCCCGGATTAGCTTTGTTAATTGAATGTACGTAAGCTGGGAGACTCGCATATCCATCTTCAGCGGTTCTCCTCACCAATTATTGGGCATATATCAAAGATCTGTATGAAGTAGTGTAATCCATCTTGATACCAAACATATGCTTCATTAAATCCTTGACATGTTGTGGTGTAAGAACATCAATGATGCCCAAATGGCTTATAAACAGCTTGCCAATATACTTCGGAGTAGACTTCCCATGCTGAGTTATTCGCTGTCCTATTGAACATGTGTGGTCTTTCACATATTTTTTCACCCAAAACGTGTGCATCATTCTTCACACTCGCTCTAACCATCCAAGCACAGCTTCCACTCGATATTTAGTCACAAACAGGGTCTTCGTAGACTTCAGTGTTTTAAAAACAAATTTTAACATGGTCGCAGTCAATCTAACCTCAGATAACAGCCTCTCCTTTGAAGGGAAACTTGCCCTAACATATATATTGTCAGACCATGACATAGGTGTGCTTCCTATTTCACCATATCCGTTTCTGACATTATCAATACAGACTTCATCTTCATCATTATCTTCTTCTTTCACTTTACCGTAGACACTGTAATCTTTCCCGTCAGAGTAAGCTGCATCTTCTCCATCTTCTTCATCCTCGTTTGCATCAGAACTGGCTGCCTCATCATCGGTAGAATGTTCTATATTTTCCTCACCTAAATTTTCATCTGGGTCTTCCTGGTTCTCCTCAATATCCATCTCCACTCGACTGGACACAAAAAGATGTACCATATGCACTCTGCTTAAAGCAATCAAGCTTGAAACTTGTCTTTCATTGGTGACATGCATTGGAGGTGTATCTGGAGCCATAGTTTGCAACATTAAATCTGGTAGTGAGTAGGATAACTCGATCACCTCAGTCTTCTTACCCAAGTTATAATCATCTTGCTCCATCTCAGTAAGTTCTCCCAAGGTGCAACCATCACTCAAAAAGAACGTTCTTCCTCTTTTGCCACTGTCGACCACAAAATGCCATGATTTCTCCTCAATCTTCCATTCCCTGTACACAACAGGAATTTGAGTCATTATATGAAAAATAACCAGATAAACCATATTAGCAAACACTGCAGAAAGAATTTTGTAGCTAGTAGACTTCTCCCGCAAAGAACATTCGTAGACTAAAACATGAAGTCTACTTTGATAAGCTAAGTAGCTTAACAATCAAAAATTCTGATTCCGCAATATATATCAACTGAAATGAAATGAAATTCAGTGTGTAGTCTAATCACTTGCTAACAAGCATTTCTAAACAAAAAAAAATTCAAAAATTACTTTATAATTGTGCCTAAAATGCATTTTTTTAAAAAAATTAATAAGTAGACTTCGACAACAAACTTCAAACGTAGGCTGGAGGAGAAGTATACTTTTTCCTCTGGAAGTCTGCGAAAGAAGTCTACTTAAAAACAGGTTATTTTTACAATTGACCAAAACGTTGACTTTTTCTTCAGTAGACTTCAAAAGTAGATTTCCGACAAAAAAAATTACTTTTGCATTTGACTGGGCCATTGACTAACAGAAGACTTCTAGCGTAGACTTCCTGTAAGAGTAGACTTCTCTGACAGTCTACCCTTGAAGTCTGCTGGTTTCAATAGAAATCTACAAGAAAATTTAGGTTATTTTTGCAATTGACTGTCTATAATAGACTTCACATGGAAGTCTACAAAAAAAAGGGATTCATTCAATGTTTGACCAGAAAACTGAAGTAAACTTCAGGAAGAAGTCTACCGTTTTTAGGCTTCTTTATGAAGTCTATTTCAGTTTTCTAGAGTTTTCTGTATTTTTTATTTTTTAAAAAATTTTAGTCAAACACTAAAATGACCAATACGTTTTTGGTCAAATTACAGTAACTTAAAAGACGACTTCTTCTGCAGACGTAAACAGAAGACATCAGAAAAAAGTTTTTGGTCAAATTACAGTAACTTAAAAGAAGACTTCTTCAACTACAAAAATAACCTCTTTTCTTTCGTAGACTTCTTGCGCCTTCAACAAAGTCTACTAGGCTTTTTTTGTTTTCAAAGGATATCGAGTAGACTTCTCATGAATTTTACTGAAGTCTACTTTTGAAAAGTCAATTGCAAAAATAACCTTATGTTGACTAGTAGACTTCACGAGAAGTCTACTTTCGCGATATGAAAACTGAAATGTGGAGAAATTGAAGTGTATCATTACATTTAACAAAATTGAACTCGCCTACGGTTTTTTTAAGCACCCAAAACTCATGATTTCACCGAAAATAAACAACCCAAGTGTCGAGTAATCAGAAATCACTGAAAATACATGGCATTTGGCATTGTAACTTAACCCAGAAGTTTTGAAGAATAAATTATGAAAGAATAAGGAAGGTTATGAGTGAATGAGCTCAAATATTTACTTATTACAGCTTTAAAATTGGTTGAGAAGCATTTATTCCATTTTCGTGGTTGTTCATGGTGGTTGAAGGAATTGAAGTAGATAGCATTCTCGTAATTAAGAGGTCTTTAGGAGGTCCAATGAGACTTTAGCCAAATTAAGAAAAAATCGAAATAATAGATATATAATGGCATTTTTATTAATAGTTTGAATGTGAATGATAAAATTGTGATAAAATGACAAAAATTGGAGAGAGAAAAAAAGAAGTTAGTTTGGTGTTTGACTTTTATTTTGAGGTTAAATCTAAAACTCTCCCTTTATTATATATCTAAACACAATTCAACTAATAATAAAACAATATGCAGAATATAAATAGTCAAGAACATAAAAACTATTTAATTTTGCATGGAAAGTTGAAAACATAATCTAATTTGAAACAATTTTTTTCCTAAAATATCATTAATAAAATGAAATTAAATGGAGGATGTATAATATAACATCTCCACTTGATTTATTAGTATCACATTTTATCAACGTTCACACTCTTATGTGTAACCTAGTTCTTATGTGTCTTCAGCCTGGCTCCTGAAAGAGACGACGCCACTTGTTCTATAAGGCTATAGAAGTCATCATTCTTGATTTTCTTCTAGTCAGTCATGAATGATTTAGTTGTAGAGTATGTCATTTGTGAAACCAGTGGCGGAGCCATGTTGGAGGGAGGGGTCAACAACACGCCTACAAAATCTATAAAGTTAGTCTGCAAGTTTCGGTGTTCAAAAAAAAAAAAAAAACGTTTGCAAGCTTACTTGAAGTGTTTTTGTTGTGGTGAATTTGTCAAAATTTCTCTTTTTGACCCCCTATGCCTTAAGTTCAAATCTGGAATATGCAGGTCTTCTTATTTTTCAGCTAAATAAATTAATTATGCCCCCATAAAATCTAGCTCTACCATTGTGTCTAAGCTACATCTTATATTTTTATGTTGACAGTCTTATCTGTCGACATTCCTTCAGCATGTCTCCTGTAGACAGTGCCTCTTATTCTAGAAGGCTACAAGTCGTCTACATTTTCTTCCAGTTAAAGATAATTAGTTTTTCCTACGATCTTCAACTGTATATTGCAACGGCCATGGCTTGGTTTTTTTTTTGGTAAAAATGGCTTGGTTACTTACATCATTATTAGTTTATTAAAATTATACTTCAAATTAATTTGAACTAATTTCTCTAGCCTATTGAAAAATCGTATATTTCTGCTGTTTATCAAAGAGAATCTTAACAGATCAGCGAAAAAGTAAATTATATTATTTCCCCCATTTTACGCACTGTATATAACAAAATTTAATATACAAAATATTATTCCGTAGAATCTTAGTTATAAATAGAAATGAAAACGGAAGTATTTTGGTATATTTACTGTAGTTATGTAAAGTCACAACTTTTAATGAATTAAAAAAATGTTAGATAATCTTATCATCATATATAGTAAATGCAAAGTAAAAATTTAGTTTTAAGCTCTCTCATTCAATCTTAGGGTGGTTAATTACCATTTGCCCCTCCCAAAATTTATTTAAATTAAATTTTATAAAAAAAATATTAAAAATCGAAAATCATCATATATAATTATGTTACTCCATAATTTTTTAAGTAAGTCTTACTTAATAGATACTTAGATATTTTTTTTTTTAAATAATATTTATAGGAATTATAAAAAAACATTAAAATTTGAAAATCATCATATAGTTATGTTACTCCATTAATCTTTACGTAAGTCTTGATAAATACTTGGATATTGTTTTTTAATAAAAATATATATACAAATTATCTGATTTGCATAAATCTTAAAGATTTTTCAACCAATTTTTTTTCTTCACTTGCACGGTTGTAATGTTTGGTGATCATGTAAGCTATATATTTCGTGTGTTTTACATTAGTGATCTTGTGATTTCTTAAAAAAATAGTTTTTATGCTGTTTAATTTTCTATTCGGTTGTTATTTTTGCTTTATATTCGTTTCTGTTAGCTCATGTAGATCTACATTTTTTTATATATGTTAGGTGATACCTTGTGTCTTTCCTTTTGTAACTTTTAGAAATATATTTCGTTCTGATTTATATTAGAAGTTGGATTCTATTTATATTTTATAAATTCTTCTTATTAATAATAGCGTTTGATGTTTTTTCCTGTTTAGGAAGTGGTGTTTTAGCCGGAATTTTTTTATCGTTGATTGTTTAGTTTTACTGCTATACCGAAGGGTAACATTTTATTTTATTTTTTGTGCTTTAGGTTTAGATTTGTGATTTTTTTTTATTATCTATCATATTTATGTTTTATATATTAGCCAGTTTTGGTGAATTTTTTTTTCTCTTTTATTAGTTGGGGCTGAGTCGAGCCTTCTTTTGTTTATTGATTCTTATCTGTTTTAATTTTTGATTGCTTTTGTTTTTTCTTTCTTAGGTGCTCGCATTTTATTGTTTCATCTCGCAATGCAACAGATTTCATTTGCTGGTGATGAAGATCGAGATTATGATAAAATGCAACTGATCATGAACCTAACCAGTTCTCGGAATCAGTTATGAGCGTTTTATATGTTTTAAAAAAATATTACAAAAATATCATGTATTCTGTTTTGTGGTGTAGGCTCTTGGTGACGATTCAGAATGGTTTATAGGACATACGGTGTTGAAATCCCTCATGGCAATAAAATGTGAGTTCACCTGGTTCTTGTGAAGGCTGCCAAGCTGATTGAACTTTTGGGAAGGTACATGGAACTTTAAAGAACACGTACAAAAACACAGGTTTAATCATCTGATTGTGGATTATTACTTGATCTGATGAATCCTAAATTTATAACCGTTCAAAAGAAGCTTTGGTGAACGAGGTGCAGAACATGGTGGTCCGTGTTTTATCCAAGACCCCACCCGCCGCTGCCGAGAACAAAAGAAAACAAGCTAAGAAAGAGTTTAGTTCCAGCACAAATGTTAGTCCACTTGGCATTTTTTTACTCTCAAAGTTAGTTCTATTGATAATAATGATGATACATGAACAAAATTACTATTTTTTATTCGAACATCACTTTATTTGAATGAGTTTTGCGTTTTTTGTCTCTTATGTCCAGTGTTGGGATATATTTTTGATATTGGTTTCTGGTTTTTTTATTTTATTTATGGGCAAAGACAGGTGAAAAAAGAAAAAAAAGAAGGTAACTATTTGTACTTTGATTTTTTGCACGTTTCTCCAACTGAAATCTTTTCCGTGTGGAGTGTTTTCATCTCTTGTGTTTCCAGTTGAGCTTGAACTGTTAATTATAAAATGTTGTTTTTGGATCAGAGTAAAGCTTTTCTTGCTTAAGTTTCACAAAAGATGTAAAATTTATGTTTAAGTAGCTAAAACTCTAGGTTTTCTTAAGTTTGTATGTTGGAAGGATTCAATTCCATCTAATTTTGTCTTTTCTTCATTTTTTTAAATTATTTAATAGAGTAACAAATAAATATTCTAACACAACAATGAGGAAGAAATTGATAATTAATAACATATAAAAATTTGCAAATCTTGGGACCATGAAATTGTCACAACCCTTTTGTGGAGACTCCATTTTAATTAAATTCTTATTTTGATATTTGCTTTAATTTTTTATATTTTTGTTAAATTATTAGCGTAATTAAGAAATTTTGAGAATTTCTTTTTTGGTATATATGTTTAAGTTCTTTTTTAAAGTTGATTACCCATAAACAATTTTGATTGTTCAAAAAGGAGCAAACTACAAAAGTTAATGCAGCTTTCTCATCTAACAATAATATAACACACTTTTAAGGAGAGTTTTAAGTTTGAAGTGTGTATTTATCTTTTTTCTCAGCCTCAAAAGATATAGAGTCATAAAAAGTATGAAGAGTATGTAATATGAAAAAAAAATATCAGAAGGAGAAGAAGAATAAATCGTAAAAACAAAAAAGAAGAAGACGAAGGTGCTGAATAATAAAAAAAGATGCGAATAATAAATTTGAATAAGAAATATGGGAGGGAGAAAAAAAATAAAGAATAAGACATGGAAAAAAAAAATATGGACGGAAGAAGAATAAAAATAAACGATAAAGAAGAAAAATAAAAAAATAATGAAGAAGAAAAAATAGGAAACAAAAAGCTAGAATATATCTTAATTAAATTAGTTTGTGGATTATTCAGTATTTTTTTAAGTAATTAATTTTGGGTTGTGTTTACTTTTTTTAGTTAATTTTATTTTGAATTTTTATGTCTTAAATAATTGTTTTAATTTTTTTAATTTATAGCATAAAACTTTATTTTTTGATTTTAAAACCTTTCGGTCCGCACAAATCGCGGGCTAAACACCTAGTACTAATAAAAGTTGAATCTAAATGTTTATAAGGGTGTCCACATAGGATTTAAGAAATCAATTTAATTGGTCCACATCAACATTCAAAAATAAGGAAAGTTTACAAATTATAATATTATTGTTGAAAAAAAGAAATTAAGAAAGTGTCCACATAAGATTTAAAAAATCAATTTTATTGGTCCACATCAATATTTAAAATTAAGAAAAATTTACAAATTGTAATATTATTGCTAAAAAAAAAATTAAGAAAATTTATTGGTCCAATAAAAATTTTTTATTGGTCCACCTCAACACTGAAAATTAAAATATGTTTGTATAAATTTTTTATTGATCCACCTCAACTTTGAAAATTGAGAATTTTCCAAATTCTATTATTGTTTTTAAAATTATTAAAAGTAAAGAAATTATATATAAAATTTATATTAATAATAAAAACTAAAATAAATAATATTAAAATAAGGAAATTAAAAAGGTATCCATATAGGATTTTAAAAAATCAATTTTATTGGTCCACATCAATATTCAAAATTAAAGAAATTTTAAAAATTGTAATATTATTGCTGAAAAAAAAATTAAGAAAGTTTATTGGACCAATAGAAACATTTTTTTATTAGTCCACCTCAACACTGAAAATTGAAAAATGTGTGTATAAATTTTTTATTGGTCCATCTCAACATTGATAATTGAAAATTTTCCAAATTCTATTATTGTTTTTAAAATTATTAAAAGTAAAGAAATAATATATAAAATTAATATTAATAATAAAAAACTAAAATAAAAAAATTTAAAATAGGAAAATTTTAATTTAAATTAGATATATACACACATATTTAGAGACTCTTACATTAGCATCCAATTTTTTTGTCATATTATTATAATAATTTTTAAGTTTTTTTTCTTGTGTGTGCAACCATGTAAAATAAACAAAAACAAAAGATAGAGTAAGGTTTCACTAAAAAATGAGTCATTACAACGTAAAAGAACTAACTTGACTAAACTATATGTTTAACTATTAGCTAAATTACAAAGAATATAATGGAAGAAGATATAAACAAAACCACTACAACAAACTTGACCAAACTATATGTTTAATTATTTATAAAGAATATAATGAAAGAAGATATAAACAAAGACACTACAAGCTGCTTTAATATTAAAAAAGAAACCGTAAAATCTCCAAAGCTTGGCCACCAAATTTAAGAAGAATGATAAATTTCAAGCAATCTGAAAAACATGTCAAGTGATTGATACTCGACACTTTTGAAAAACCAAGCACTGAAATAGAGAAAAGAACATAACATCTGAATGGGTTTTAACAATCTAATCTGAACCACAAAAATAACAATTAGCTGACCAAGCAGCACTGAATGTATTAGGTAAGCCTCAAAACAATGAGGAGAGGCTAAAATCACTTGCCATAACATGCCTCCTGTGAGATATTCCAGTTTTGATTTCTAAATATATTACTAATAAAAGTTAAAGTTATATGTCTCTAAGAATGTCCATATATGATTTAAAAGTTCAATTCTATTGGTCCACATCGATATTTAAAATTAAGAAATTTCTAAATTTTAAAATTATATTGTTAACAAACAAATATATTTTTTTAAAAAAAGTTGAAGCTATATGACTCTAAAGACATCCACATAAAATTAAATTAATTTTTTTTATAAATTATAAAATTACTTTGTTAATACAAAATAATATAGGAAAAATTGTTAATTAAAATTATTCTATTATTAATGATTTAAAATATTCTATTATTAATGACACTTAAAGCTATATTATTTTCAAGGCATCCACATCAGCATTTAAAAATTCATATATATTAGTATATATCAAAATTATAAATTAAAAAAAGTTTCATAATTCTAATATTATGGTTAAAAAATATATTAAAAAATAAAGAAATCTCTATTAACAAAAAAAAACCAACATGATATTAAAATCTCCATTATCACAGTTTAAATCACAAATTTAATTTATTATCTATAAAAAATATATGCTACTTATACAACTTTAAGTTACTTGATTTTAAAGCTTTTCATATAGAATTTCAAATAACTAATATTTATGATTTATATTCATCTAATTTTTTTCACATACGCAAACCATATCATCTAAATATGTAATATATTATGCGAAAATATGTAATATTTTTTTCTCATGTAATATATTATGCAAAAATGATCAAAAATTTTACATTTTTTATATTCAATTTGGAATTCAATAGATTAATGTAGAAGTTATTAGTTTTGAGTTGTTCAATTTGTTATTTTATTTTTATAAATTTGTATGTATTAAATTGTACTGGTTTTGTCCTACTTAATTACAATTAGAAGTGAGAATGAATATGATGAAATCGAATATAATCATACAAAAATTATTAAAATAAATAAATATGATAGATTCATTGAAAAAACAGATATAACAAGAATAAAAATGAAGAAGATGAAAAAAAAATTTTATTCTTATTAGAAAAGATGACGTATAATCATTGAAAAATTATTTAAAAGTTTACACTACCAATTGACAAAAATATATTTATTTACAAATTTTGTGTGATTTTATTCATTTCATTTTCAATAATTGTTTTAGTTTCAAATTTAAAGCTGTTATTAATCTCAAAGCAAATATTTTATTTAATAGTATATTTTTTAAAGTAATATATCAAAATAAAAATTTGTATTTGTTAAACAAGAGAAGAAAAAAGATTAAATTTTGATTTTTTATTATTATTTTTAAGAACATATATATAATTAAAATAAAAGTGAAAATGATGGAAAAAATTATCTTCTTGATTTAAAGAAGTGAATGTATAATATTTTATTATCATGTTAATATGATGTTTAAAAAGTAACATTTGATTAATTTGTAAAAATTTTAGTTGGTTTTGGTATATTAACTTATAAGTGTTTGACCAAATAATACATTTTTGAAATATGATATACTGTATATAGATTCAAAACAAAACCGTTCAAACATCACAATTTACATAAAAATTATCAAATCAACACTATTATATTTTAATATATTATTAAAACACTAATATATACAATTTATATCTTAATAAATATAATTAATTGCATATAATTTTTATCAACAAAATATCCACGCGTAGCGTGGACGCAAAATCTAGTAAATAAAATAAAAACCCTAACCTCTTCGTCCATGTATTCGAAACTGACTGGTTTTCTCTAACTTTAAAAATCCTTTTCTCTCAACGCAATTCGGAAGAACCTTGCTCTCTGCTTGTATACTTGATTCATCAGAAACTTTGAAGGAAGTAAATGTATTATTTGCTGACTCTCTTGGCTCGAAAGGGTATGGGACGGTGTGGACCGCCGCTCACTTGCCAGGTCGCCTCAAGAAGTCTCATTACACCGCCTCTAACATCCCCAAAACAGTTGATCTTATATTAATGTTTCCTGAGATACCAATGACATTGAGATTGTCAGGTCAACTTCTACTTGGGGTCAAGCGAATATATTCAAAGCAAGTCGATTATCTTTTCTGTGACTGTAATCTCTTTATCACTTGTTCAGCCAAGTATTTCCTTTCTACTCAAGTCGACTTGCCAAAGGATGCTAGGCAGTCCCCGGTTGAGTCTGTGACTTTGCCTCATACACTAAACTTAGACGATTTCGACTTAGAAGAATACACACTCGAGGAAGGATTTGATAATCATCTTTGGAGTAAGGAAGATCTCATTCTGACAGATCAAAATGCTACTGGCATTGATCCTTATGTTGCTGTTAGAGGTGAAAGCCGACCTCGAGTTCTTCCGAACTAGGGGCTGCAAGGATGGGAGATCAGCTGACCTCTCGGATGATTGAGGTGAGTTCAAAGGTTCGGAGGACTCTTGGCGATCTCCAGGAAGAATCCGGTGAAAGGAGGAAGATGAAACATCTTCGGAAGAGGAATTGGCAAACATTTCGATCAAAGGAAGAGAAATTTGAAGAAAAGATTGAAGAACAGTTTGAATGAAGATCAAAAAATTCAAGAAGATTGGATGAACAGATTGGAAAATTCAAACGAGATGGCCGAATGGATGAAGGATGATCGGAAAAATAAAGGAAATCGAAAGAAAAACCAAGGAAACTAAGAGCATCTCCATTGGAGTCTTTTAAAGGGGTTCATAGAATTTAAAATACAGAAAAAAAAACAAGCAAAGGTTCTTGAGGCTGTTATTTAAGAACCTCATATAAGAGAGGTTCAACACCTGTCTAATTTTTATTGGTCTAAAAATTAAATCAGATAATTAAATTATATTAAAATAATAATATTTTAATTTTAAGAACCTCCTTTTGGGGTTCAGACTGAGGAGATGGTCTAAAAATTAGAGAGAGAAACAAAATTAGAGAAAAGGGAGAGGGGCGTACCTTTTTTATATGCGGAGGAAGAAATGAGGAATGTGAAGTGGACCTCAAGTTATAAAGGGGGAATAGTAATCATGCCTCGATTTGCGTAATGGTTCGGATTTCATGCGCCTCACTAAATTAGAGTTTAGAGGAAAGCTCTGTGGAAGCCGAACTCGATTTGTAACCAGAACCAAAGACCGAACCATAATAAGTTTGTCAAAGAACAATCTCTTTCTCCGAACTGAGAGGGGGCTAACTGTTAGAGGTGAAAACCGCACTTCCAGTTTTCTCCAGTACAAACCGAGATCGGCGTAGTTGAGCCTGGTTAACGATGATAATACACCATGAGAATCAGACCAGGTGAACTCCTGGGCCGACCAAAGCCCGTAAACATTAAGTCGGTGGAAACCTCCTAAAGGAATAAGAAAAGTTTTCACCTTCGACCCGGAGAAAAGGAAACTCTTTAAGATCCCATATCAGGGAAGAACTCCTCTGAAACCGACTTAGAAAATATATAAAAGGGAATAGGAATCGACACCAAAGACACACAAGAATCCAAGAGACCTAGATATTAAGAGCTAAGGATATTTTAAGCACTTTGTTCTTTAAGTTGTAGTTCGTTCACGACCAGCTTGGAAACGAACTCAGTTGTATTTTTCTTCGATTTGATATTAATAAAACCGAACTTCGATCTAAATTAATGGTATACCCCTTTGTGTGATATTACATATCAACAGTTGCTATAACATTTGATGAGGTGAGGCCCATGCTTGTGTCTTGATTCTGATTAACCGGTTTTTATTTCTCCTAGAGAACTTGTAATTGAACGAAAGTATGTATGTCTTTCTTAGAGGACATCTTTCCACAATGTACTCTGATGGGTGTCGAGTGAGTCTCTTCATGACCTAATTCTTTCTGTTCAAGAATATGATTTTCTTAATGTTATCTATTTTTTATTATTATTTAAGTGGCCAGTCTACAGTACCTGTTAGTGGCCATCCAGGAGATACTGATGTTGAAATGGCTTTTGAGGCAGAACCAAACAATGAGCCTAGAGACTTCAATGTTAATCTAGATACTAGAACCTATGTTCCTCGTAACTTGACAGAAATGCTCGATTCCAGCCCCGAGAGAAGCTATGCCAATTCTTCTCCAAGTGTTCCCGAGATTGAGATAAGGCGTGAGGCTGCACATGATTTAAGCCCTCCCACCATTAGCTGAAGAACAACAGAATGGCAGAGTTGAACGCACTGAATCGTTAGATGAAACTTTGAATGACAAGGAACACACTATGCCTAATATCGATGAAGAAATGTTAAATTCTAGAGGACATTCGACGTTTGAGCTTCGCTCAAGATCTCCAGGTTTTGCTGGTTCTGAGGAAGAACGTGAAAATTTTGGTGAGTAAAACAAAAGAGTCTGATTATTTATGCTTAACCATTATGTATGTCCTATCTTGTTAGTTTATTTAGGGTGCAAAAGGCTGATACTTTAGATAAACAAAAATTACTGAAATTAATTTATTCATTTGGATTCTTCTAGAAATTTACCATTTAGGTTGGATTTGAGTTCCTCTAAATTTTAATGTAACCCACATAATAATTGGGGAAAAACAATTACGCTAGAAATTGTTACTTCAACAAAGACGAGGATTAATTTGAAGTAAATAGGTCAACTCCACTTATTTTTATTCTGCTCATATTATTCCTCTGATTATTTCTATTTACAACCATTTTCCACTCTTAATATATTTGTTTTGTTTTGATGTTAAGTGCATCCATCACCTCAAATGGCTCTTCAGCCAATTCCTCCCCCACCACCACAAGCAAGGCCAATGGAAGAGGAGGCACTATAAAAAGGTCATAGTGATAAATAACAGGTATAATAAAGTTTCCACTACCTCATGTGACTTTTGTTATTTTATCACCTGTTGCATACTGATCTATGAATTTGCACAGGAACATGAGACATACGCTTGAGGATCCTAGTGAAACTCTTCGTAAGAGAAAGGAGCTGGCTTCAACTGAAGTACATAACTGGAGAACCAATAACCAGCCAAAGAAGGATCAAATTCTCAATGAGCCCATGTTTACTGGTAATGTTCCAGTTATTCTTTCCTTTCGTTTTTGACAGTTTTACCTTCTTTTGCGTTTTCTTTTTTAAAAAAAAACGTTTATTACCTGTATGCAGACTACTCAGATGTTTTAGGCCGCTTATTTGGAAAGCAATGTGTAGCTTCAAAATCATATCATGCTGTTTCGGATGAACCTGCATCTGTATCCCTCCTACTCGAGAAGCTGAAACAGAAGTTAACCCGACTGCTTCATTTCCACCATCTACAAATCCAGAAAGTACAGTTCATTTGTCTCTTCTTCAGCAAACTGTCCAAGAATCTGCGCATGCAGAGTCTGTAGCAAGAGATACAAAATCTCCTCCGTCATTTCACAATGATGACACAGGAATCGAACCTTAAAGGAATGATGGTTACCATGAGTACATGCCGTCACCACCTCCTTGTAGAACTGATGACTTCACCACACAGCCTGGAATTTGGGAAACAGAGTCTTATAGAACAGAACCTTCAACTTCCACATATGCAGCACAGCAGCAGCTACTCTTGAAATGGCAGAAGAGGCTTTTTCTAGCGTTTTTCACATGTTTAGTTTTTCCGGTTCTTGGTGCTTTGCTCATTAGCATTGATAGCAATACCATTTGCATGTGTCATACAGGAACTTTATTCCTGGATGTAGGTGTGAGATCACTAGCTAGTCAAGATTCTGATAATTTGACAGGGAGAGCGAGGTATAAAGATTTCAAGATCCATGCAGCTTTTAAGAGCCTAGTGTTTCTTTTCTACCTTGTAACAAATTCTTTTTTTTTTTTTCTTGTAACACATTCATTGAACATTGCAGAGCCTTGGCTCAGTATCTTAAGGGACATTCTTCAAAAAGTCCCACTTCAAGCTATCATTCTGGAGATTTGAGTTTGGGCAAGATCTTGGCAGGAAAGACAAGGAAGCTACGTCTTCAATCATCAAGCCAGATATACTCCCATTAACCCATTAGGAACGGTGTTCAGTGGCCTTCAAATGTTCTTCAAGACGCTGGTACTGAAGTATAGAGGACTTATAGATGTGCAACAGGACCAACCAAATAGCGATGTCACTCTCAAGTTGATGCCTGCCATTTTTATAAAAAACTGTGAATGAAAACAGTGTTGACTATATTTTTATTATGTGTACATTTAACATAGATTCTAGACGAGGAAATAGTCATTCTTAATATGTTGAACCCTAGTTTGTTTACATATTTTGACTGTAGAAGTAAAGCTTTTATTGAGAACAAGAAAATAAAATGAATTCGTATTTATGAAATAAGTATAGCACCATGTCAATATTACAATATATTAATACATTATCACTCCACTCTTTTGTTTTTGGTAAAATGTTAAATTTATACACTCTTTTATTCTTTTTTTTTATAAAGTTTTTGACTAAAAACGTAGATATTAAAAATAAAATAAATAAAAACACCGTCTTTTATATTTTTAACCATTTCATTTACATTTTCGACACCAAAAAAATTTATTTTCTGTTAATTACTTAATTGTTGTTTTGAATTTTTAGTTACATAATGGAGAATTGTTTTTTTTTTTTTTGGTTTAGAGAAATTTATTTATTATTAATGAATGGAGCATAAAACTAGGCCACAACTTTGAGTTGTCAACTACACATGTTTAAAGACTCGTAGATGCATACAGAAACTCAAAGTCGAGAAGTAAGGCAATCACCATTAAATTCCTCTTCGTGCTGTTGAATTTTCTTGGAACTGACATCATCGACAACCAAACTTTTAGCCATATCTCTGAGCTTAGGCTTAAGGATCTTCCCGTTGCCGTTCTTTGGCAGTTCTTCCATGAACATGACCTTCCTCGGACACATAAATCGAGGCAGGTTCTCACGGCAATACTCAATCAAATCTCTTTCTTTGGTCACCAATTTATCTTCACGATATCCTTGATTAGTCTCACCCTTTTCTAGAACAACGAAAGCACACGGGGTTTCTCCCCACACAGGATGAGGCATGGCGACCACCGCGGCCTCAAGAATTTTATGGTGCTTGTAAAGAACATTCTCGACTTCAACACTGCTTATGTTTTCGCCTCCCGAGATGATGATGTCTTTTGACCTATCTTTGATCTCTATGTGCCCATCAGAATGAATCACACCCATGTCCCCCGTGTTGAGCCATCCGTGTTTAAACGCTTCAAATGTCGCTTTAGGATTCTTCAGATACCCTTTCATTACGCTGCTTCCCTTGATGACAATCTCTCCCATCGTCTTCCCGTCGCGTGGGACACTCTCTTGAGTTTTTGTGTTCTTCACGTCAACTTCAGCTAGGCTTAAGATACTTACCCCTTGCCTTCCCTTCAGCTTCATCATTTGATGCTCGGGTAGCCTGTTTCAATTGAATAATAGAGTTATTAAATTAATCTTAATAAGAATATGGTTTTATATAAAAAAAAAAAATCAACACTTTTAGATTTTATAATCATTTTTTCCATAACGGGAATATATCTTGGACTGAAATCTAAACAAATCCTCTAAGCATGTAAAAATGGTTTTTTTCGTGTTGTCAAAGAGTTGAACTATGTAAATTCTTGCATTTAAAATTCCTATGCCTAAATAGATCCCAATTATACATCTCTTCCACCCAAAGAAACCACTGGACCACACATTTTTTGGTCAGTTATATCCTTTTTTGAAAACAAAACTTTTCCTTTGTGGTAAATGTTACGTATGAAAGTCGAAGGTCACTAGTTCAACTCCACTTGGGAGTGGTTATTTACACCTTAACCGTTGTATTATCAACAGCTGGCCCCGGAGGACATTATGGACCAAATGTCCCGAACTTCCATTGTTTAAAAAAAAAATGTGAAACTTGATAGCGTAAATATAGAGGTATAAAGCGATAACAACAACTGTTACCTGTTCCATTCTTCTTGCCACTCACAAAAGAGAGCTGGACCGGTGGCCTCCGTAAGCCCATAGGCATGCATTACTTGAAACCCCAGACGCTGAACTTTAGTAACAAGTGCACCGGGAGGCGATGAACCTCCGGTAAGCACCTGAACCGGTCCTGACCTCTTTGATAGATCAAGCGGTTTTCCTTGCAGGAGAATATTGAAGACCGTAGGAACACAACACATATGCGTCACGCGATGCAATGCTATGTTCTTAAAGATCTTTGGGGCAGTCACGTGCCTGATACACACGTTGGTGCCCCCACGCGCTGCCACTGCCCACGTCAGAGTCCATCCATTGCAATGAAACATAGGCAGAGTCCAAAGGTAGACCGGACATGTCCCCATTCCCCAACCCATAATCGCGCTCAAAGAGCTCAAATATGCTCCGCGGTGACTAACCACCACACCTTTAGGGTCGGCCGTGGTACCAGACGTGTAGTTCAACGAGATTGGATCATGCTCGTTTTGAATACGAAACATACGTGCTACCAACGAGGATGTAGTTTTTCCCCTACGAATGAGATCTTCATAGTCTAACTCCTTGGTCGAACCCCTTTTAGTGAAATTGGTCGACTCGTCTTGAATGAATATGATAATCAGGTTTAATGAGTCATCATATGGTAGTAGATGGAGGATTTCTCGAAGCAGAGGCTCAAAGTTACGGTCTATGAATAATATCTTGGGCTGGGCATGGCCAAGGATTGCGGCAATGGATTTAGCATCTAGACGGGTGTTTATAGGATTGAGGACAGCTCCAGCCATGGGAACGGCAAAGTGCATCTCATACATGGCCGGTATGTTTGGGGCCAGAACAGACACCTAAACCCAAAATTATCACATATTACAAAACTTTTAATAACACCCTACAATTAATATTTTTTCTACATTGTTAATTTGTATTGAAGAAAAATGTATGTAGACCAAATACTAACGAAAATGGTTTGACAGAGGCGAGCTCGAAAACAAAAATAAAGACAAAAACAATTATGTAGAGGCGAAAACAAGAGAGAGTAGTGACATACTACATCGTTCTTCGCAATCTTAAGAGACAGGAGGGAAGCGGCAAGACGACAGCAACGGTCATAGGTCTCAGGCCAAGTGAAATGAGTTTCTTCATAGATTATGGAAGTTCGATTTGGATAACATTCTGAAGCTCTCTTCAAGAACGTTATGGGTGTTAGAGGAACATTGTTTGCTTCACATAACGCCAGATTATCCATCTTCTTCGTCTTCTTCGTGTGTGTATGTTATGTTTGTGTGTTTGTGTGAGGGAAGAGGGATGTGCAAACATATATTATATATAGGAAAATATAAGAGATTCCCCAACATGTGGTTCTATAATAAGATGGAAAGTTGACTTTCACGTGGAAATAAATGTGGCTGATAAGTGATAACAGACTAACAGTAATATAAAATGATCCATCGGCTCGACCAAAAACAAAAAATATGATCTGTCGCTTCATATTAGAGCAATGATCTGATGCTTTCATGGATCCCTTATCTTCATTCTATGTGGCCATGTATCAATAATTTTAGTAATATCCGCCTGTCACGTTTTTCATGTCAAATATTATCTTCTTTTATTTGTAATCACAAATCGTTTTATACAGTTTTGTACCACTTGGAAACTCTTTAAATCAAAAAATTATTTCCATGAGTGTCTGCACTTTGCAATAGTAGACATTTGCTAATCAAAAACTATTATCATAAATATAAACATAATTTTACAAAAAAATTCACAAAAATATACTAAAATAAATATTTTGAAAATGTAAGAGTAGTAATACGGGAACTAACACAGAACACAACACGGGGATTTTCTCTTCAAAGATATTTCACTAGTAAATCTGTTTGTAACTTACAAGTATACAGAACCCGATTTAGAGCAACCTCAAAACACACCTTGATTTGCTACACTAGTCTCACTTTTTCTTGAATCGATACGTGATTCAAGAACCTCTCACCCAAATCCCTTAGCACACTAGCTCACAAAAACTCTCACAGATTTTCGCTCACCCTTTGCTAAATATTCTCTCAGTTGTGTTACCGCCCTACATAGCTCTAACACGCCTATTTATACTCAATAGGACTTGCGGCTGATCCTCGCCTAGATTCTCCTTCTGATTACACCAAATCTTCATGAGAATCTTCACCTTCCTTATCTTCTCCTAAGATAGAGGAAACTTGATATTTTCTTCAAAGATCCTCCAAGATACTCCAAGCTTCCTATCCACGTCAGCTTCTCGTCTCTTGAAGTGTCCAGCACGTCCTGCAGCTCCAGCTCAGCTTCCAGCTCACCTCCACGTGTATAGATTGCTACGCAAGTCTTCCCGTGTCAGTTCCAGAGCTAGTCGGACTGCTACACGTGCTGCTCCAGCCTTGTTTGCATCTTCAATCTCCCCTTTTTAGCATATGTGCTCCACAAGTACCTATTCAGGAAATCGAGACCAAACAAGCAACAACCAACATACTACAAGCCACACAATTCTGGGAATGATTCCAAAAACAAAATCCGATTAACCAAAAGAGACTCCAATAAACCAATGGAGTGTCAAGTCTTATCATAACCGAGTTCAAAGAGATACGAAATAAAACATAAAGCACAATGTCTTAAAACACTCTCTCCTTACTCCCCCAGAATTCGAAAAACCCCCAAAATAAACCCAAACAAAAACTCCCCCATAGTTCATGCATCCACCGATTTCAATCTTCTCCCCCTGCTTGTGAGCACAGATGTTAAAAATACTCGATGAGCAAACATAATTTGAAGGTTTAGATAGGGTCTAAGTGGGTTTACCTGTGACTGCTGCGCGTAGCATGGCCGTTACTACCCCGAGTTGCTCAAGAACTGATGCCACATCTTCAAGAGCTGTCCTGATTCCCTCTGCATCAGCTGGAGCCTCAGGCACTCGAATCACTCATAGACTCACGCTGTTGACTCCTTCAGTTGGTATCTCTGGTTGAGCAGTTGCTGTAGACCGCAGATTCGTCTTAGGCTGATGAGACGTTGATGCTGATGTAGTCTTCTTCCGGGCCTCTTTCTTCTCCTTTCCCTTAGTCCTCACCTCTGTAGCAGCAGCTGCGGCTTCTTTCTTGAGAAATGTCTCTCCGCTTCGTGGATCTTTCTTGTACTTTGTTGGAAAGATCCACATCTCTCCTTCTTCAAGCTGCAGGATCAACTGTCTCTTGATGACCTTGCTGATGAGACAGGGAAACATCAGCAATCTTCGATCTCCTCTGATCACTTTGCTCAGATCGAGCATCTGCTGGAAGATCATCCGTCCTATGTTTACTTTGACTCCGTGTGCCAGTTTGTAGACCAGTCTAGCTCGTTCTTCGGAGATATAATGCTTATTTGTTGACGGCACCCAATTGTACGACGCAATAACCATCAGAGCGGCTATCCTGGGTGGAAAATCCCTCGAAGTAAGCTCAGACCAAACAGACTGATGCCCTTGAGACAGATACTTCGATACCTCGGAGATTGGCACAAGATCTGCCTCTGCTTTTTTCTTCCTCTCTGCCTCAGACAGAGGCTCACGACGAAGAGTCTCGTTGATGATTCTTGGCGAGATCCGGACCTTTGCTCCCCTGATTCTCACCACAAACACCTGTGATGGGTCACTTGGTGTCTCAGATGGTAGTCCGGCGTAGAACTCCAGCACCACCTTACTCATGTAAGGTTCGAGCTCCGTTACTGACCATCGCATCCCACTTTGAAGAAGTACCTCATGATACTTCCACTCATCAGCCTCATCCACATCAACCACTAGTTCACACCAGATGTGACGATCCTTGAACAGCTTGATTCGTTCATCAGACACAGCTTTCTTTTTGCTCCGGAGATTCGCCTTCTTCTTTTTCTGTTTCTTGACATGACTCGACTCAGCCTCTGGACCAGGAGCGGCTGGAGATTGCTCAGTCCTTGGCTCGGAGGACTCTGCAGAGGTGGCTCTTTTCTTTTCTTTTCGAGCTTTCTTTGCCACTGGAACTGGCACAATCGCCAAACTCCGTTTTCTTCCGACCTCATCAATCTGCTCCTGAACCGACATCTCCTCCGGTAGCTCGTCGGTCTAGGACGGCAAATCTCTTCCTTCGTCGTCCTCAAGAATCTCCTTATCGTTGCCCACGGGATCAGCTGCTGTCTGAGTTTCCCATTCCGCCTCTTCGTTCTCTCGCAACTGTTTGGCTTCTTGCATCTCAGTTGCTGCTTCTGGGCTTTCTTCCTTCTCTACTTCAGGCTCATCCATGGCCTCTCGTTCCTCCTCTTGTGCCACCGATTCGACCTGGACTTCGTCGGGAAGCTGATTTTCATCTGGGGATTTGGTCGAGGAATTTCCGCCCTCATCTGCTGTAGCGAATGACTCGCTCTCGCTTTTGGCCCCCGTTCCAGCCTCTATTCCTCCCTTGCTCTGAGTCACCGGCAGATTCTAATCTTCTCCACTCGATTCATCGATTAAGTGAGGAGACGAAGCATCACCTGTTGCATGTGCCATCTTTGACTTTGATTTCTTTCCGATGAGCCCTCTTTGTGTTGCAGACACCATTTTATTCACCGATCTGGACCAAGATGCTTTGAATTGAATCACACAAGTTCTCTGCACCTAGGGTTTTTGAACAGTTCGATGTAGCGTCTCTTTCTCTTCCTCTCCGCAAATATAGCAACATCGCTTCGATTTCCCTCTCCTTATTTGATTTTCCTTTTTTTTCATGGGCTGCTGTTGGGCCTGTTTACATGAGCATCATTTGTCCACGGCCCACTTCCTGCTTAACCATGACAAGTCTTTTTCTAGCACAAGAACATCCATTAGTACATCACAAGGAACACGACAGTCATTGACACATTTAAACCGAAGAATTTTGTGATGGCTAACATGAATAGTAACCGTTCACCTCATCACACCTCAACTAGCTTTTGAAAACAGTTTTTGCTTATTTACCCAGATTCACAGATGACACACAAGCTGATTCAGCACATGACTCGAATGATCACTCCGATTCTTCTTGATTCTTTGTACCTTGCCAGGTTTGATACTGAGACTAGCTTTCACACTATCTTGTCTTTATCACGCTCTTCATCAGTTTTCAACCTTTATTCAGCAAGAGAGAACCTTAGGTACTTGTCACAGTGTATTTTTTATTGGATACACTGTGACTTGGCAGCTTCCTTTATTTTTCTGCCTTGGGTTTTTCTTTGATCTTTGGACAGGTCTTCTTTTTGATGTAAGACCTATCTCTGAAGTATAGATTATCCTGTAGCTCAGTCTTATCATTGCGATTTCTCAAAGACCGACTTACATTGCTTTCAGGCTGTTTGGTTCTCTCTGTGAAACCTGCACTGATGTCAAGACATGACGACAAGATAGGTAGCTCTTTTTCTCCGACCTTTAACCCTCAAGGCTGAATCGAAACGTTATGATCATCCTGAGCCTGTACCTGTATCAGTTCTGCACATCTCAAAACACTTGTTAAATTCCACAAACACCAATTGCATTTCTTAAGGTGACATAACGATTAAAGTCCAGTGGTTTTGTGAATAAATCAGCCAGTTGAGATTCAGTGACAACATGCTCGATCACTACCTGTTTTCCTTCCACTAGCTCACGGATAAAGTGGTGTCTTATGTCGATGTGCTTGGTCCTTGAGTGTTGTACTGGGTTCTTGGAAATGCTTATAGCACTCTTGTTGTCACAGTACACAAGAAGTGGACCTGAATCCATTCCATAGTCAGCGGACATCTACTTCATCCACAGTAGTTGGCTACAACAGCTCCCCATGGCAATGTATTCTGCTTCAGCAGTAGAGAGGGACACTGAGTTTTGCTTTTTGCTGAGCCACGAGATGAGGTTGTTTCCGAGAAAGAAACACCCACCACTGGTGCTTTTCCTGTCATCAGCACTTCCTGTCCAATCTGCATCACATTATCCCACTAGGTTCTGATTCGATCCTTTTGAGTACCAGATGCCTAACTCAACTGTGCCCTTGACGTACTTGATGATCCTCTTTACCGCCTCAAGATGCGATTGCTTAGGTTTAGCTTGGTACCTAGCACAGATGCCAACACTCAGGCACAGATCTGGTCTGCTTGCCGTGAGATAGAGGAGACTCCCAATCAT
Organism: Eutrema salsugineum; assembly: GCF_000478725.1. Lineage (NCBI taxonomy): Eukaryota > Viridiplantae > Streptophyta > Magnoliopsida > Brassicales > Brassicaceae > Eutrema > Eutrema salsugineum. Next base: position 7,558,299 of record NW_006256342.1, read on the forward strand.
TCCTCTATACAAGGTTGGATCGACACTTGCTCCCTCATCATCTCGCGTGAGGCTGGTGGTTGTGCTCATTGGAGTCTTTGCTTCTTTGGCTGAATCAAGCTTGAATCTCTTCAAGAGATTTCTGGCATAGGTGCTTTGTGATATGAAAACACCTTCCGCAGATTGTGTGATCTGAAGTCCCAAAAAGTAATTGAGCTCTCCCACCATACTCATCTCAAACTCACTCGTCATGCTTGCAACAAAGGCATCAACTAGCTCTTGAGAGGTTCCTCCAAAAATTATGTCATCCACATAGATCTGAACAACCATAATCTTATCCTTTTTCTCTAGTATGAACATGGTTTTATCCACACTGCCTCTCATGTAACCCTCGTGAACTAGGAAGCTCGTCAGTCGTTCGTACCAGGCTCTGGGTGCCTGCTTCAGTCCATACAATGCTTTCTTGAGCTTGTACACATGAGTTGGATTGCCTGCATCTTCGAACCCTTTCGGCTGCTCCACATACACCTCCTCCTGAATCAGACCATTCAGAAAAGCACTCTTGACATCCATCTGATATACCCTGAAGTTAAGTATGCATGCCATTCCCAGAAAGAGTCTGATTGACTCAAGACGTGCCACAGGTGCAAATGTCTCTTCAAAATCCACCCCTTCTACTTGAGAGTACCCCTGAACCACTAGACGAGCTTTGTTTCGAACCACTGCTCCATTATCATCAATTTTATTCTTGAAGATCCACTTGGTTCCCACAATGTTGCAATCCATCGGTCGTGGCACTAGTTCCCACACGTCATTTCGAACAAACTGCTCGAGTTCTTGTTCCATGGCAACAATCCAGAACTCATCCTGCAACGCTTGTCTGTGATCTTTCGGTTCAATCACTGACACAAAGCAGGAATATAGCACCATCTCAGAGAACTTCCCAACCATTTTCTTGACATCTAGTTGAATGCCATGAGTCTTCCTCCCTTCATTCACCTCACCGATGATATCTGAGGCTGAATGATTCCGATGAACTTGTTTTGTGTTCTCCTGAGTCCCGATCTGAGGCTCTTCGGTTGACACATATGGCTGTTGCATCGCCTCTGCTGGCTGTGATACCCGATCACCTTCATCACCTTCAGAATCACTCCCGATCAGAGGCTTCTCCCATTCCATCTGAGCATAGTCATCGAACACCACATTTACTGATTCAACCAGAACCTTTGTCCTCATGTTGAACACACGAAAGGCTGAGCTATGACCTGAGTAGCCCAGAAAAATTCCTTCATCACTCCTTGAATCAAACTTCCCAAGATGATCCTTGTCATTCAAGATGTAGCACCTGCACCCAAAGACATGAAAGTAACTTACGTTAGGCGTCTTTCCTTTCCACAGTTTATAAGGATTTTTCGATGTTCCCTTTCGCATGTACACCCGATTGATTATGTAACACGCTGTGCTGACTGCTTCTGCCCAAAAACGTTTTGGAACTTGATTCCCATAAATCATCGCACGAGCCATCTCCTGAAGTGTTCGATTCTTCCGTTCCACTACACCGTTTTGTTGTGGAGTTCTGGGTGCAGCAAACTGATGTGCTATTCCATGACTTTCACAGAACAACTTCATGAACTCGTTCTGAAACTCTCCCCCATGATCACTCCTGACTCGTTTGATTGAACTTCGTTCATTCATGAGTTGTAAAGCCCAGATTCTTAAGCTATCCGCCGTGTCAGACTTTTCTCGGAGAAACCTAACCCATGTGAATCTGGTGAAATCGTCAACCAGCACAAACACATACTTTTTACCTCCCAAACTCTCTGTCTGAACTGGCCCCATCAGATCCATGTGAACTAGATCAAGTGGTGCTTTGGATTGTACGTCAGGTACTCGTTTGTGTTGGACTTTCACCTGTTTGCCTTGGTTACATGCTCCACACATAAACTTATCTCCTCCCTTGATCTTTGAAACTCCTCTAATGCTCTCCTTTGAGATGAGATCATTGAGATTCCTGATGTTCATGTGTCCGAGTCGCTGGTGCCACAGCTGCAGATTATCACAGGCAGTAAAACAGCTCATAACCGACCCTGACTTGTTCCACATGTAGCAATTGTTGCCTGATCTTTCTCCAGCTAGGATAATTTGTCCATCATCATTCATTGCTCTGCATCCTTTGTTGGTGAATATCACAAGTAGCCCTTCATCACACAGTTGACTTATGCTAATAAGATTCGCCTTAAGTCCCTGTACTAAGTACACATTGACTAGATCAGGCTGACCTTCGTCTTTTGTAATGCCTTTTCCTTGTATGGCACCGACACTTCCATCACCAAACGTGACTCTTCCTCCCTTAATCTTCTTAACATTTTGGAGGTAGCTTCGGTTTCCAGTCATGTGCCGTGAGCAGCCACTATCGAAGTACCAAGGCTCTGACTCGTCTTCGTTGCTCTCAACTTGGGCCATGTTGCACTTGAATCCATTCCACAGCATTGACATTGGATCATCCCTGAAAGATCTCTTAACAGTGAATTCTCTTGGCTTGAAAGAATTCTTCTTCTGTTGTCCCTTAGGTTCGAATCGCAAATCCTCTTTCCTGAGCCAGACTTGATTCGTGGGTCCATTCCAACTGAACTTACGTTGTTTCATTAGTTTCTGAACCCTGTTTCATCTGCTGTAGCAGTATGCCTTGATATGTCCGATCTTGCCACAGTAATAGCACTCTCGTCTTTTTCGCAGTTTGGTGACAGATCTTTGATCTTCAGGCCGGTTGTATCCTGATGAAACAAACTTGATTTCATCTGAGCTCTTCTGTTCCCTTCCACTGTACCCCAATCCATGCTTTGTATTGGCTTGACATCCGTAGCTCAGGATCTTGTCTAGTTGCTTGGTTCCTGCGAACATCTGAATCTGCTTCTTTAGCTGATCTAGTTCAGACTCCAGCTTCTCCGATATCTGCTTTTCAACCTTTAAATGCTGCCTCAGACCTTCAGCTTTGTTGGCTAACTCCAGATTCTCCTTGATCAGATTGACACTTCCCTGGCCAAGTGTATTTGCTGCTTCGAGATCTTTGCTGAGCTTGTCTACTAGTACAGACAGTCTCTGGTTTTCTTTCTTCAATTCACTGTTTTCTTGGTTGAGACTAACCAGGACATGACGTACTTCCTTGTAGCTGCTCATGAGATCATCCTCCTTTTCTTCTTCAGGCTCTGACTCAGACTCCTGTCCCTCCTCAATTTCAGCGATCCCGATAAACGTCACGAAGTTGTTTGTCTCTTCGACTGAGTCATCCTCTTAATCATCATCCGATTCTTCATCAGCCAACATGGACTTTTCCTTCCTGCGATTTTGATCATTGACACATTCCAGCAGAGTGTGTCCAAATCCTTTGCAGCCATAGCACTAAATCTCCCGTCGCTTGATAGTCGGGCAGTCATTCTTGAAATGTCCATATCCCTTGCACTCATGACACTGCGCCTCACTTTTTCTGTTAGACTTGTCCCCTTCAGTTGTCTTCTTGAAGGAGGCAACCTTCTTCTGAGGTTTCCCAGTTTTCCGCAAAGCACGATCAAACCTCCGAACCAGAAGACTTATGGGATCGTCTTCCTCATCTTCAGTGATACGGTTTTCACACTGTAGAGCTAGACTTTTAGGCTTCTTCAGACTGTCTAGCTCCATCTCATGAGCTTTCAGCATGCCTACAAGTTCACTGAATGGCATGTTCTCTGTGTTACTGGACACACTGAGTGCTGACTTGTACCCCATAAACCTCGATGGCCGACACCTCAAGAATTTCTTCACCAGCTTCTCATCCTTGTATTTTTTGCCTAACACCGCTGCTTCTTGTGCCAGAGCACTCAGTTTCGAACTGAATTCAGAGATGGTTTCATCCTCCTCCATCTTTAGATTCTCAAAGCGAGAAGCAAGCATGTCCTTTCTGGAGTTTTGAACCTTTGTTGTTCCTTCGTACTGCATCTGAAGTATGTCCCATGCTTCTTTGGCAGTCTCAACACCTTGAATCAGCTCAAATGTCTTTCTTGATATGTTGGTGTGAATAGTAGTCAGCGCCCTTGAATTGTACTTCGCTCTTTTTGACTCCTCTTCAGTCCAACTTTCTTCTGGTTTTGGATGAAAGACTCCGTTGGCATCAGCTACCAGTGGTTCTTCCCATTTATCTGTTACTGCCTTCCATGCCAGTGGATCAATCCCTTTGATCATGGATCTGATCCTAGCTTTCCAAAACCTGTATTTCCCATCATCCAGGATGATCCTGGAGTTGTTCACCATTTCCTTATAGCTCTCCATTTTCTCCGCAGGATCTCACCTGTTTGTAATACACACAGATGACCGTTCTGATACCAAATGAAAATGTAAGAGTAGTAATACGGGAACTAACACAGAACACAACACAGGGATTTTCTCTTCAAAGATATTTCACTAGTAAATCTGTTTGTAACTTACAAGTATACAGAACCCGATTTAGAGTAACCTCAAGACACACCTTGATTTGCTACACTAGTCTCACTTGTTCTTGAATCGATACGTGATTCAAGAACCTCTCACCCAAATCCCTTAGCACACTAGCTCACAAAAACTCTCACAGATTTTCGCTCACCCTTTGCTAAATATTCTCTCAGTTGTGTTACCGCCCTACATAGCTCTAACACGCCTATTTATACTCAATAGGACTTGCGGCTGATCCTCGCCTAGATTCTACTTCTGATTACACCAAATCTTCATGAGAATCTTCACCTTCCTTATCTTCTCCTAAGATAGAGGAAACTTGATATTTTCTTCAAAGATCCTCCAAGATACTCCAAGCTTCCTATCCACGTCAGCTTCTCGTCTCTTGAAGTGTCCTGCACATCCTGCAGCTCCAGCTCAGCTTCCAGCTCACCTCCACGTGTATAGATTGCTACGCAAGTCTTCCCGTGTCAGTTCCAGAGCTAGTCAGACTGCTACACGTGCTGCTCCAGCCTTGTTTGCATCTTCATATTTTTCTCCTCACACTATCAGATCAAATTGTAATTCTATATACTTTATATAGTTTCGTTTTTTAGGGGAGTAGTCTCATGATGCACATGTATATGAAATCGTGAAGTCTCGGAAAACGTGATATGTGGATTGGTGGAGTATTTTCCAAAAAAAAAAAATTGAGAAACAAAAAAGACAAGTTTTAACACGTCGAAACGTGAAAGACTCGAAAGTGAAATAGGCTAGTGACACTGGGTTCCAAAAAAGGGTGAATTCACTAAGTTTCAATCGATTTAAAGGACATTTTAATGGATAGACACTACAAGAAATCAGGTGAATTTCCTACCACATCATCCGTCGGGAAATTGTCGGAAACGACACCACCCGGCGAGTTTCCGAGAAACAGGTATTTGTCGGAATACCAACCTCGGAAAGAAATAATTATCGGAAATTCATCGCAAAATTTCTAAGAAACAGAATTTTCGGTAAATATTGTCGGAACATAGTTGGAAATTATTGTTTGAAATTCATCGCAAAATATCCCGACTAATACTGCCGTCGAAAAGTTTTTGAGATATTTCCGAGAATTTTTTTCTGATTAATTTCCGACGAAGTTTTTTTCTCGCCAATATCTTCGTATTGTGACAAACTTCCGACAAACCACAAAATTTCTCTGAATATCTTCGGAATCTAGTCGGAAATCTTCCAATAAAATTATTCCTCGAAAATGTTCTTAGGAAATTCACCTGATTTCTTGTAGTGAGAGAACAAAAAATACCAGGAAGAGGAAGACATGGCCATAAAGTGGTTGGAAGAGGGTGAGACTACCTAAACAAGACATAAGCCTATAAATACTTTTTTCATCTTGTTAGACATAATCTTAACACATCAGTCCCCAAATATAGTTTCATAATCTTTTATTGTTGATTCTAAAAACTTTAAGTAGAAGATCTCGGTTTTGTACTACTAAAACATGTCAAAATACCATGGAAATATCGGTTGGGAATTGGTGGAAAAATACTGTTCCCACTTGTTTTTCCAACGAAACTGAAATAGTGGGAAATAGTTCATTACAAATTTAAATGGTTGGAATTATCCGTCCAATATATTCATCACTAAAACAATCAGAAATCAATTGATAAATTTTCAGGAATTATCCACATATATTTCCGACAACTATTGTGTCTGAAATCTGGTCCAACGGTTTTACCATCACGCTTTCTATTGCTTTCCCACAGCTATCCCCACAATTCTCCAACCAACATTTTAACTTTTACCCACAGGTTTTCGACTAACTTTTCTAGCAGATTTCCCACCTTTTCATATTATATATAAATCCAAATTTTTAATATTATAATAATTATGTTATATAAAATGAAAATTAAAATTTAAAAGGTAAAATTCTACATGAAATCAAAATAAGTTTTCATACACCACATAAGACCAAAATGTTAACTTAGACATTAGACAACAAAGTCTTCAACAAAAAACCACACATAAAACCAAAACCAATTATAATTTTTAGTCGCACCTTGGGTTGAATTTGCATCGTCTTCCTGCTACAATTCGGGAAATTTATCAAGCATCCACTTTACGAAGCACACACAAAAGTCAACACACAACGCAATGTGAGTATTTATTTTGTGAATCGGAAACTTCTAATTATGAGATAAAAAGTTAAGTCACAAAACATGAACTTTATTCACCCTATTCCCGTTTTCTTGTACATAGATCCTTATTCTCCTCAGGTGAAATTAGATAAGTTGTGAAATTCACGAGTTGTGAAAATCAGAAGTTGTGAAATTATTTTGAGACAAAAAAGTCAGTATTATTTAGAACAGAACGGAGTTTTGATGAGAAACTTCAAATATTTGCAGGTACACCGTACACCTAATGGAATTCCTAATGAAAAAGTGATCGTAGTTATAGGAGATAAAAAGTCAATATATTTTAAATGGAATGTACAATTTATTCAACTAAAAATATTGTTACAAATGATGTACACTTTTAATCTGAAAGTTTATAGAGATAAAATTTAATAGATTTTGCCTGAGGCAAAAACTTCAAAATTTTGTAGTAAAATTTAATGAGAAAACTCTAAACATTCGAACACAACTCTTAATCTGAAATATTTACAGAACTTTCAACTATCGAACAGAAACCTTAAACAGAAACTCAAAACCGAATTACTAAATATTTACCCATCGATGCACTAAACAATATGCAACCATCGAAGTTCACCCAAATATGCAGACTCGTAGAAAAGGTAAAGGGAATCAGATTCATAGATATTTTTTTTAACACTGATACAAATTATGAGAACTATTAAAAGGATAATTTTATAATGGATAATGTTACCTGTTTCATTAGAAATTATGTCTACGGTGAAAGGTTCCATTTGCACCACGTTGAAGATTTCTTTATATGCTGGGCATCTTAATAAAAAAACAGTAATGAACTGTTTGATCAACCAATTGACTAAGGAAGTTTCTACAACATAGATATTACACAAATGAAGAAAAAAAAGAAGAGATTACACCAATATGAAATATGCAAACTTTTGACAAAGCAAAAGGGAATCAATCAACAAATATATTAAAAATCAATGTGTAAACTACAGAAATTTGATTAACACCTAAATAAAAAAGGAAATTAAAGATTTCAGAAGATGAAATTTTTTTAATGGAATTTACAAATGGCCGAACATATATCTTACCAAAATTTCGGTGGGTTTCTTTATTATACATCTGGTCAGATAACAAACCACTGGTTGGAGGGAAAACTTTTTATAATACAAGTATACAGTAAAAGGAAAAAAACAGAAGATTTGTTAGGCAGTTGGTTGAAGCGAGAGTTCCTTTGCCTCATTTAAAAATGTACCACAAAAAGAGGGGCATAGCTATTGGACCACAAATTATTTAGTGAAACTATGAATAATTTTATAATTAGCAATAAATTTTAGGTCGGATTTCGGATCCTAATCAACTTGTCAAATTTTAGCAACTCTTCAAATGGATACATCCATCAAATGCCAACACTATCGTATAGTGTCCATACAAATCAATTTATTGGTTTATCGTTCACATGCCTTCGTAATTGAAGGGGACAAATCAATTTATTGGTTTTCGTAATTGGTTTATCGTTTAATGAACATGTAATCTGAATGTGTACTACTTATTTATATAGAGATCATATACCAACACATCAAATTCGTATTATTGAGTTACGCAAGTACGATGTGAAATACAATATATACTAGGTGGTAGCCTGCACCATGTGCGGGCGGAAATATGTTAAAAATGAATATTTTACTTGTTCTAAAAGTGATGATCAAATACTCTAATTTTTTTTATAAATTTAAACAGTTAATATTGATGGATAAAAAGATCGTATTTAACTGTTTAATTTAAACAGGCAAAAAAATTAATACTGTGAATAATTTACATAATACTATCGAACGTGAAAATAAGAAAACTTGTAACTAATCAAACTAAAAAAAAAACAACAACAAAGGCAAAGAGAGTACCGATCCAATATCTCAAGACTCCAAGATAGAATAGTTGATGTGTTTTAAATTCGCTAAAAGACATAATGTAAGAAGATTTAACACAAAATATAATTGGGTGATTACATCATTAAATTATTAACTTTGTTACAAATAAAAAACCAAACATAAATATACAATAATGTTAGACATTCAACCAATAAAAAAAGATCTAACAACCATAATAAATATATTGTTCTATTACTAAAATATTATAATTACAGAAGTTTCTTTTTCTGTAATTCTTTTTATCTTTCCCTCGCCAGAGTTCTCTCTTCATTTTCTCGTAAGTGTTTGTCATTCTAATCGGTTATCCCACATGTTTTTCGTTTTTCTTCTTTAACGTATTTGATTTATGTTTCTTCTTCTACTTTTCTTTGACTTTGACTTATTCTTTATCATTTTTTTCTTTTCGAACAATTGTTCTTCTCCATTCTCTTTCGGGTTGTCATTGTCTTTCTCTTCCGATTATTTTTTTTCATGTTTTTCGTCTTCTCTGACTTATTATTTTTTTGGTTTTCTTCATCTTCTACATTTTCATCTCTATCTTCTTTTTCTTCCTCTTCTTTATATTCTAATTTTTTTTCTTCATGTTGTTTTTCTTAATTTCTTAATTATCTTGGGCTTCTTGTTTTTTTATAATCTTTGTCTTCTTCGATTTCTTCTTCTTCTTTTCTTTTGTTTTTTATCCGTCTTATTTTTGTTCTTCTTCCTTCTTATAATTCATCACATTTTTGTTATTTGTTTTCTTTAATTTCTTGTTCTAAGTTTCTCTTAGCTTCCTTTCCCATCTTCACCTTCTCATACTTTGTCATCTTCAACTTCCGTTTTCCTTCCTTATCTTGAACATATATGTCCTCTTATTTTTCGAGTTTTTCTTAATCAGCTCTCTCTTCTTCTCCTCCTCTTTTTTGCTCTCATCTTCCTCGTTCCTTCTTCATC
>NW_006256342.1:7567834-7602671 GCF_000478725.1 Eutrema salsugineum
GTAGTTTTTTTTCCTCTTATTTTGAATAGGATTTACAATTGATATTTGTATTGATTTGTACAGAATCAATTTCTTTAGAGATAGTATAATAATTCTTGTGCAACAAAAAAAAAGAGAACGTAAGATTTGTGGCCTAACATGTTTTTTTCATCGTTGTTTGCTATGATTATGCTACTTCTAATGAGGTTTTGTAAGACTTTTTTTCATTCAATCAAAATCAAATTCAGATGAAACACTTTTACAATACACAACTTTTCAAAAATGATATCTCATTGCTCTCATTGGAAATTTGACCATAATGTCCGTTTCATATGTATAATAATAATAAAATGATCAAAAGTTGCAACAAAGCTGTAGAAGTTCGGGAACAAATTTTCCATCATGCTTATTTCCTATTTTGTTCTCTTAGCTTACTTTCACCCGTTTTGGCCTTCTCTTCATTCTCCTTCTTCATATCAGTCGCACATTTTTTGACATCAAAACAGCTTCATCATTTCAAGTATTATTTTCTTGTAGCTTACGTTCATGAAACCACTTATATATTTAAATTATCTAAATTTAAAAAACAATTACAGTTAATATATAAACGTATTATAGTATCTATCATATATAAATAAAATGGTATTTACATGTGTCACCTCCGATAAAAAATATTGTACAAAAAAAAAAACAAAATCCTAAAATATGTTTATTCCTTAATTTTTCTTTCTTCTTCAATATCTGTGATTTATTCCTGCTTTTTTTATTGTCTTCATTTCTTCCGACTTCTTTTCACTGTCTCCAATTTCTTCATTTTCTTTCTTATCTTTCTTTATCATATTCGTCGTCTCGATATACTATTATTCAGGTTTTTCTTTGTCTTTTACTTTTCTGCTTTGTCTAATTTAACTAATTTTTTTTTGCTGTTATCATGTATTACATTAAATTGATGAGAGTGTTGTATCTTTTAAACCAAAAACCATTAAGACTGTCTTAGATTGATCGGTTCAATTGACTTTAAAAGCTATATTTTTAGTAAGATTAGTGAAAATGAATAAAAAAGCTATGACTTTTTAGAAAAAAAGATTAATTAAACTGGTTTCACTTAATCGATTTAAGAAGGATCTAATTTTTTGATCCAAAATCTCAAGCCTTGTATATATATATATCAAAACTAATACATTTAAAAAAAAAACATAAAGTAAAGCTCTAAAGATGGAGTTTTTTTTTCTTTTGTATGTTTATCTTAATACATATGAAAGGGGAGAGTCGATCAAATAGTGTCCCTGTTCTTGTTATGCTCATCAGATACAATTCCTCAAGTGTATATTTTTTTACTTTCAAACATCTGATAAGCAAATATCAAAAACATAAACGTATTTCAGAGTCATCGGTTAAAGAAATAATATCAACAGAAGGACACAAAAAGGATTATACTAATGTTTTGTAAATGTTAAGAACCAAAGATATTCAGTAGTCAGTCACATTGTTGTCGCTTCTAAGTTTGACAAATTTTAAATCACGGTCGGTGTTTACTTACACACACACACATAATAGGTGTCACATAAAGCACCAGACACAAAATACAAAGAGACCAATTTTAGCTCATGCTTTTAAAGCTGATGTGAGCTCCAATCTAAATCAAAGAATGCTAGTACTCTACTACTGTTTACATATACACATTTCCCGCTTTTGTATATTTGAACTGGTAAACCGTAGTTATGGAACATCCTAATCCTACCGTCCCAAGTTGCTGTCACGATCACAAGCCCCCACAAGTGCGGCGTACAAGGGTTGACGTTCTCGCACACGTTCCTCAAGAGCCTCAGGTTAGACCTGATGCTGGCTTTAGCTGAAATAGCTGCTGCACCTGCACCATGCCAAGCTTCTCTTCTGGCCACATTGTTGCTCCTTTCATTGGAGAGAGACAGTCCATCCGCAACAGGAAATGGACAACTTTTTTTCGCAGATCAGCAATGAAACTGTCCCCCTCTTTCCCCTTGCCTAGTCAAGGTATGGCAACAGACATAAGACCTGATCGTTTTTGGTTTCTGAGATGAAACAGCCTTCTTATTTGGTTGAGAGTAGTCCCATACATGAATCACTAAGCCCTCTACTGCTGACACAATGTGTTTCCAACAAAGCAGAGGTTGGTCTCAGTGTTGTCCTAAGACTGGAAGCTGCAAAACATCCACCAAGAAAATAAGAAAAAAAGATTATATCAAAACAAACTCATAGAAGAATTCACCTCAGCACTGAAATTCCACTGTCTTTAGAACTTCATACAAAACCGAAGAATTATGCGTGCAAACCCTCAAACGTGATACACAAGAACTTGTACCTCGGTAAACTAAAAAAAATAACAAAGACAAATGATCCAATATCCCAAGAGTCAGATCCACCAATAAAGAAACAAACAAAGTTCTTTTATCAAACACAGTTTTGGCTAATAATACATGGCTTATATCTGTTTGTCTCATAAAGAATATCCGAGCCTAAATTTTATAAAGAATAAAAAAAAGTACCTTTTCAGTAAAACTGAGGACTGTGAATCTCTAAGGCAGATATCAAGTGACATCAAATGACCGATCCTCCTCATGTATTCTGTTAGGATCTAGAACATAAATAAATGTAACAATTGAAGAAACTAACGACAGAAACATGTGTTAAAAAAAAAAAGAGGAGGGAGGCGCACGTTATACAAAAGTTGTTATGAAATGTCTCAAGAATCTAGTAAACAAAAAACAGAGACAGCAGAACAGAATACACAAAGATTGTGCCATTAAACGTAGAGTGATGGGAATTCCAAATACTCGAGAATTCGAGCTTCACAAAACAAACGATTATAATCCATCCAACCCATAAATTATGTGCGCCTCTCAAGGTGTAAACCTTGACATGTCAAAATTGTAATAATATTTTAGAAGAACATCAAACTATACATGTAAGTGAATAATAACGAAATACAAATGGAAGTAATCACAAAGAAAAGAAAGTCGTGGAGCCAACTTACTTTTCAGGAACAATAACATTATAACAAAAAAAGGAATATGGACTTACGCTTACCCTTCAGGTTCACGATCAGGTTGAGACAGGTGGAAGCTCAAAACGGGAACATCTGAATTAAAGAGAGAGAAAATTCAGACAAATTACTTGAAGCTTTGTAATTCAAACGATGCATCATTCAACTCGACTTTGCAATATTAGTGATGCATCTTAAAATCATAACCACGAAGTATAGAATTAGAATTTTTTTATACAAAATGACGCATCTCTAAAAATATAAGCGATGCATCATAAGTTGTCTAATTGTATAAAAAGTAAACTGAACGAATATAACAACAGAACAAATTGATAAGTCTACCTCTTGACATGTTGTCCATTGTATAAACCACCAACGAAGATAACCTAATCAAATCAGCATGGTGGAAGGTATATATCAATATAAGACTACAAACTCAAATTAAAAGAAACAAATTCAAACACAAAACAGTGAAAAGAACATAACATAACTAAATATGTGCTCGGTCATGAAGCTCATGTCAATTTATATTTACGAACAATAACTGATTACTCCAAAACATTTACGAACACGAATATATAAAAAGATGTTTAGGAACAATAAAGAAGAGGAACACGATACGAGCATATATAGAGTAGGATAGATGCTTTAGGGTTTTGAGTTTTTATGTTGGTGACTCATTTAACAGATTCGGTGGCTATGATCAAGATTAAAACCGCTGGTCCATTAACAAATTCAATGGCGCATAATCGATGAAAAAAACCATGTCACACATATTGACACGTAGGATTAGTGATCGTCCTATCAGAATTAATTAAAACGACACATATATAGATTTCAATAATGACAAATAAGCAAATCACTCCGGAGACGACACATAGGATTTTTGACCTTGCAAATAATAATATAGATTAAATGTCGCATAATCGATGAAAAAAGCCATGTCACATATATTGACACGTAGGATTAATGATCGTCCTATCAGAATTAATTAAAACGACACATATATAGATTTTAATAATGACACATAACTGAATCGCTCTAGAAACGACACATAGGATTTTTGACTTCGCAAATAATAGTATAGATTTCTAACACATTATAAAAAATATAAAATAATAACTGACATTTTTGTCGATAAACTAACTACGACATATCTACAACTGAAAGAAGAATAGCTATCCGTGAACACTGATGAGAAGGGCCGTGACTATGTGAAAGATTTAGAAACATTAGCCTACGTCTAACTGTTTTAAATTTTTATTTTGATCATCACCTATATCTAATTTTGTATGATAATAAGTTTCAGGGATTATTTAAACGTTTTAAACTGTAGTTTGAGGTTTTTGTATTATACAAGTTTACAAGAGATATTTTACTTCTATAAAAAGTTGGTAAGATCGCTTTTTCAAGTTGAAAACTAAACAAAGAATGAATGAAAATTTGAAGCACAATTTGGTAACATTTATAAAAAGGTTCTGTCAATATTTTTTTTATAGATTTTGTTTTACAGAATTTTTTTTTTCTTTAAGAACCACTTATGGCCTTTATAAACATAGCCCTGCCTTTTAACAAAAAAAGAAACATTTGGGTCTACTTTTTAAAAAAGAAATAAATGGCCAATTAGTTAAATTCATTAATTATTAGTAGTAGAAAAACATTTGTTTATATAAAATTAATAACTATGTTAAAAATATAACTAACTAAAATATATATTAACAGCACAATAAAATATTAAGGCAACACACATAGTAAAAAAAAAATTAAGAAAACTAAGTTTTTATTACCTTCTTCTTTCGTTGAAGTTTTATGCAACTCACTTCTTCTTTTTACAACAACCACATATTAATTACTAAATATTTTTTCATTATAATTTTTTCATCCAATATTAGATTTAGTTTGATTTATGATTTATATTAAATAACAAAGAAAACTCAAATAATTGATTAATATATCAACTTAAAAAAATCTATGATTTGAATTTAAGATTAGAATAGGTTTAAAATTGTAGATATGTATTGTAGTTTTGTGAATTTGAAGACAATGATGTTATATTATTTATATGTATTATTAATTTTATATGAATTTGGAACAATAATGGTTATTTATTATTTGTTTTATATGAACTAAATTAATTCTATATGAATTTGGGATGATGATAGATTAATTGAGGCCTTTATTTAAACACCGCTTGCTGGCTTTAAAACTTTGGGTACGACTCACGTAGGCATGACTCTGGCTGTAATCTGATACGGACATCAACCCATCAAGACGTCTCATGGTGATTTCAACACGTGAAAGAATTAGGTGCAACGAACATGAGAGTCTAGCCAAGGGTAAAGGAGAGACGATCTCCCTTGTTGAACAAGTTAATGGCAAAGGGGAGACGACTGTCATTAATTTTTTCTCTCTAGACTCAGATCCCATCATCAAGAAGCCATTAGATCACTAAATCTTAACCGGACCAAACTAAAGAGGAGGCAACCAATCTATTGAAGATTCTGCTCAACCCTAAAAGAGCCACGAGCCTTGTCCAGGCCAAATAAAGTCCAAAAACAAGTTTTACAGCCCAACTACAACTTGTATTACATTCATAGCTCAACCAGAGCACGCTTCGAAGTGGAATCAGACCAATTGGAGTTCAGATGAAGGAGATATTTAGCTTATAAATCGGGTGATCCTCAACTTACCCGATTTGGATATGTCCGCCTTAATTGGAGAAGTCCGACTAAACCAAGAGGAATTAAGCTGTCAACCGACTTGTTCTGTAATCTTGACTCATCAGAGAGTCACGGAGAATTTGATTCAGACCGAGATCGATTCTGGTTTAGGAGATATCCAATTTCTAAACCAGTAGATCCTCCACTTGCCTTATTTGGAATCTTCCAGGTTTTGGAGTCTTAAAACATATCAGTGGCACCTAGGAGAGTCTGAGTTACTTCTAGAAGCTTTCCACGTCATCCTAAGGTGCACCAACATGCATTGGATCAGGCGGATCCAATTGTATCTTCAATTGAGACAAACCGAGCCATTTATGGCAAGTATGAGAATCAACCAGTTTAATTCAATACAGAACCGAATTTGGCGATCAGGAGACTTCATTTACCAATCAGAGGGTCCAAATATTGTCCTACCATGCACCAGAATTCACAGGATCAGGCGGATCCTTCTGCAACCACTTGCCATATATAGATGCATTCACACATGGAGCCATAACTCTCCAACGGCTCTTTTCCTTTGAATGTTATGATTTGGAAGACTTCTCTACCTTCCAGAAGGTCCCTAAGACGCACCATTATCTCCCCAAGTTGTCCAGATACAAGCACTTCATCAGCTTTCCAAACTTGGCCGAGAATCAGCCATTAAGAGCCTAACGGCTATTAATTGTAATTATGCAGATCTCTTTGATCTTTGAGGATTTTTTGAACGTTGGGTTTTGTTTAGTCTGAGCATTATATAAGCTCATCATAGTCTCATTTTAATATTCACCTTTCAATCGATTTTAATACAAAGCATTTGTTTTCTTTCAAAGTTGTTCCTTGAAGAATTGTCCTTTCTATAGATTAGCGTGAGATTCACTTAATCTTTAGAGGCTGCGACTTAGATTGTTTGTGTGATTCAAACAGCCTAGTTTGCTCACTGATTGAAAGAGTCAATCAACCCAAGGATTGAGAGAGTCAATTAAACCATCTTCCGTCTCTATTATCGTCCACTTCTGCATAAGCTTGTCAGCTTTTGATTATCAACAGATCGCTAAGCATCGGAGTTATTCCATACCTACATCATCTGGTATCAGAGCTAAAAGCTCCTATTCCCAGGTTCTGTTCCTCCAACCTCTATCTTTTAACATTTCTGTTTTGCTTTTGTTTTATTTCATAATATCAAAAAAAATTCATAAAAAAATTTTGTTTTGTTTGAATTCTGTTTATCTAGTGATTCATGTTATTTTTTTTCTGTTTTCATAAAATAAACCAAAGAAAAAAGAAATCTGTTTCAGTTTGATTTTCATAAAAGGAAAATCTGTTTCAGTTTTGTTTGCTTTCATTCATCTTTTAAAAAGAAAACCCATAAAATTCACCTTTATTTAGTTTATTTTTGTGTTATTTCCTCTTTTATTCTTAAAACCAAAAAAAAAACAGATTATAAAAAAAAGATCTAATTTTCTTGGCTTGAAATTATATTTTCGTTCCTTGTTTTATTTGAGGGAAAAAAAAAAGAAGAGTTTCCTTTTTGTTAGTCTTGTTTTCAAAATTCAATTTTTAAAAACAAAATTTAAGAAATTTCCTTTAGTTTGTCTTTACTTCTTTCTTTTATCATTGATACATCTTGATTTTCTTCTTTGTCTTGTTTGTCGAGGTATATCTCAGAGAAAACACAGAGAACATCAATGGAGTTCATGGATTACACCAGCTCGGATGAAGAAAATACCTATGAGTTCAACCCCAACGACAACTACCATGAAGTACCCATCGAGAACTGGTACCAAGAGGAGGTTGACTATGGAGAGACATGGCGTGATGATGCCTATTCAGATTCTGACTTAAGTGAAGACCATGCACCAGAAGAGATGGAGCCCAAGCCACCAGACCATTGCCACATGGGCCACACAACTAGACTAAGCTCCTCACAACCATGGATTGAATATAATGATAATTTTTATAACTGTGGTTCACGATCCATATATTTTTCAGGAAAAGGGAATTATCTTCATTGGGAAGAAGACTTGGAGGATTATTTTTGGGATTACAACATCCCAGAAAGAGACAAGCCCTCATATGCAATCGGCACCTTAACCGGAGAAGCATATGTCGTGTCTATTACAAAGATCCAACACGCACTTGGCAAGACATTAAATGGCTTATGTATGAGCACTATGTCGCACATAGATTGCCACTAAGAACCTGTCCCATCGCAGCAACAACACCCTTGGCGAGAAAAGCTTCAAATCCAACGCACTTGCTTAAGCCGCAAGCAACGCCTCAAGGTAAGTGTTCTGGTCTTAATAAACTGTTTAAGCTAACTTGCTACAGGTGCAAAGCACAAGGACATGTTGCCAAGTTCTGTCCCACAAGGAGAGCTACTACAAAAACAGAATCAGAGCAACAAAATGTAAGCCATGATCCACAAATCATTAAAAGTCCACAAACGGGATTTCCCAGTGTAAGTTCTGCTGATATTTTTCGTAGCATTAGTAGAGACATTGAAGAAGTGAGAAAATTGATTATTTCCATGCAAGAAAAGAATATCTTAGATGCTAAAACGAAAACGGATCAAGTCTCTAGTCTTGAAACAAAAGTAAAAGAAAAAAAAAGAAATTAATTTAACACGTGAGAATGAAAAGATCCACACTGAGATTGGTCAATCTGATTACCTTGATTCAAAAACTGTTTTAATGCACTTGCCCTTGTCCAAAAGTGTTGAACAAAATGCAGATCAAGGTCAGAACATGAAGCAAAACAAGGTCATCATGTGCTATCCTAATGCTGAGAAGGATGAAGATGACATCAGCTTCAATCTGATCCAAGAGGAGCCACCAGATTACACATTGAACTAAATCCCTGTGGCAATAAAGGAAACAGAACTAAACGACAGTTCTGCTCAGGTAATTAGCACAATTTCTCACTTATTTCTGATGATTCTAAGTCTGTGATAATGAATTTGTTATATCCAGAGACGTGTGAGAGAGTTACAGAACTCATTTCTTGTTTTAAACAACAACACTGTAAACAACATGATGCTTTGCAAAAAGTTAATGAACCTGGATCATGTTTCTGTATTTCTTGTACTACCATAACTGCCATAACGCACTTGTCTTCTGTCAAAAGTGTCAAGGAGCTTTGATGTTACAAACAGCAAAGCTTTAGTGGAGACACACGACGTGAAAATGAAGTTTTCACTAAGACGACTACGTTGCTGCCAAAGGAAATCAAAAACAAAAATTAGAGAGGAGTCATTGCCTCTTTACTGATCAAAGAAAAACCACCAGACATTCCAAACTAATCCCACCTGAACCGGAATGGAGAAATGACCCAAGGTAAATTTCTAGACTCACATCTTTACCATGATACTAACTTGCTCTATCTTTGTGCCGATGAATTAGTTTCGAGGACAAAAATTTTTCAAGAGGAAGGGTATGATGCGGACATCAACCCATCAAGACGTCTCATGGTGATTTCAACACTTGAAAGAATTAGGTGCAATGGACATGAAAGTCTAGCCAAGGGTAAAGGAGAGACGATCTCCCTTGTTGAACAAGTTAATGGCAAAGGGGAGACGACTGTCATTAATTTTCTCTCTCTATACTAATCACCAAGAAGCCATTAGATCACTCAATCTTAACCGGACCAAACCAAGGAGGAGGCAACCAATCTAATGAAGATTCTGCATAACCCAAAAAGAGCCACGAGCCTTGTCCAGGCCAAATGAAGTCCAAGAACAAGTTTTACAGCCCAACTACCACTTGTATTACATTCTTAGCTCAACCAGAGCATGCCTCAAAGTAGAATCAGTCCAATTGGAGTTCAAATGAAGGAGATATTAAGCTTATAAATTGGGTGATCCTCAACTTACCCGACTTGGACATGTCCGCCTTAATTGGAGAAATCCGACTAAACCAAGAGGAATTAAGCTGTCAACCAACTTGTTCTGTAATCTTGACTCATCAGAGAGTCACGGAGAATTTGATTCAGACCGAGATCGATTCTGGTTTAGGAGATATCCAATTTCTAAACCAATGGATCCTCCACTTATCTTATTTGGAACCTTCCGGGTTTTGGAGTCTTCAAACATATCAGTGGCGCCCAGGAGAGCCTAAGTTACTTCTAGAAGCTTTCCACATCATCCTAAGGTGCACCAACATGCATTGGATCAGGCGGATTCAATTGTATCTTCAATTGAGACAAACCGAGCCATTTATGGCAAGTATGAGAATCAACCGGTTTAATTCAATACAGAATCGACTTTGGCGACCAGGAGACTTCATTTACCAATCAGAGGGTCCAAATATTTTCCCACCATGCACCACTTCCAGAAGGTCCCTAAGACGCATCATTATCTCCCCAAGTTGTCCAGATACAAGCACTTCATCAGCTTTCCAAACTTGGCCGAGAATCAACCATTAAGAGCCTAACGGCTAGTAATTATAATTATGCAGATCTCTTTGATCTTTTAGGATTTTTAGAACGTTGGGTTTTGTTTAGTCTGAGCTTTGTATAAGCTCATCATAGTCTCATTTTAATATTCACCTTTCAATCGATTTTAATACAAAGCATTTATTTTTTTTCAAAGTTGTTCTTTGAAGAATTGTCCTTTCTATAGATTACTGTGAGATTCACTTAATCTTTAGAGGCTGCGACTAAGATTGTTTGTGTGATTCAAACAGCATATTTCGCTCACTGATTGAGAGAGTCAATCAATCCAAGGATTGAGAGAGTCAATCAAACCGTCTTCCATCTCTATTATCGCCCACTTCCGCATAAGCTTGCCAGCTTATGATTATCAATAGATCGTTAAGCATCGGTGTGATTCTGTGCCTACATCAGGATCTCTGTTAAAACTCAATATGTTTCACACGTAAAGAACTCTTCCACATGTGTGTTAGATGGTGAGTTCTTTTGAATATTCTGTTGCTTACATTTATTAGATTTCATGACACAAGATATGATAAATATACAAAAAATGCTATAGGTATTGCGCAATAACAATTTCAGAAAAGAGGAGCTTAAAGTCTCGAGCAATGACTCTCAAGATTCTTGTGAAGATTGTCACGTTTTTTTTAATAACATAATCATATCACGTATTATCTGATCTGTTTTTGTTCCTTTTGCTGATTCAAGATTGTTGTGGTTTGTGCTGCAAGAAAATCAATTGAGGAACGGTGCACATCAAGAAGCAACGATGAATAAAAGAGCAGCGACGAGGGCAGTAGCAGAAGAAGATGACATGAAGAAGATAACATGCACGTGTGAGACCATAAATAACTTAGAGACGCGTACTTCCTCTGCCTCATTTGAAAATGTACAGATAATGTAGTGTACAATGCCATAAAAAATCAAAGAAATTTAAAGAATCAAATGCAAAGAACTACAGTAAAACCTCTATAAATTAATATTCGATAAATTAATAATCATTATAAATTAATAAATTTCTCTGGTCTCAAGTCGGGTCAATGTAAAAATCCATCAATAAGATAATAAGATAATAATTTTTTAAAAATTTCTATGTAAATATATGGTCCCAACATAAATGTAAATTAATAATTATATAAATTTATGTATATATAGGTAAGATATAATATACTAAAATATGATTAATGTGTTGTTTTTTTAATTTACGTTTAAAATTAGATGTAATAATTGATTTTCTTACAGGTAACGAAATATATTATGGTATTTTCTTCAATTTTACCATTAACATTAAGGATATTAGCCATAATGTTTTTATAAAATTTGTACTAATGAACATTTATACTCTTACATAGATTATTTAGTCCACAATTAAGAAATAAAAATAATTATTCTATTGTGATTGTTATGATTAGTAATCCTAATTTCAAGTTTGTGCACGTCATTTTATAAGCATATAAGTTTAGATTTTTAAATATAACATCATTTGAAAAAAAAATTAAGAAGAAGATGGGAAAAAGATTATTAATTTATAAAAAAATTAATATTATAATAAATTAATAAAATATTATAATCCCGATATTATTAATTTATAGAGTTTTACTGTACTAAATGGAATTTATTTAGAAGAAATCTTACATGTCAATTAAAAGCAAAGCAGATAAATGATTAAATCTTCCGACAAAAAATGATACTATGACCGACCTATGTTTATCATAATTTTAAGTAATATAAATTTTTATTTTTCACATTATGTGCAGCATTTCCTCTGACTCGAACTTGGCTTGTTGTTTTGCTTCTATTAGTGTTACTAGATTTCGGATCCGCGCTACGCGCGGATTTTGTTTTAAAACTTTTATCCTAAAAGATTACAAATTTTTATATTCTGTATATTATAAGTAGTTTGTTATATGCAAACGTATTGTTGGAAATCAATTTGTATATATTTAGAAATTGCCACCGTATTAATATTTTGTGTTTGAATTTTATTGAATTTAGTAAAAACAGGGTAACATAACAATTTTTTTTTAAAAAAAAAAGAAACATAGCAAATGTGAATGAATAAAGAATTTTTCCTTTTTTTTGTCAAAAACTATTGCTTGGTTTGAAGGTAAGAGTAAATATCTTCTAAACTCTTGCAATTGGTCATTTGGTCTCAATATGCATGTTCATGGCCCTAACAGTCAATTGACAAAAATCTTTGCAAATCTTCTTTGCTTTTCACAAATCTGGTGCTTGTATGGTCTTAGGTCTAATAATTTTCTTTCCTCCTTTTTCCTACATATGGATAGTTTAATATCATGATATTTTTATTGCACACCAATTAAAGATATCTTCAAACTCTTGGCTTTGTTTCAGATTTATTCTAAGAAAGCGCTTTCAATGTCTATAGCCAAACTCACTTACATTACAGCCATGTCAAGAACCAGTGCACGAAGATTGCAGGATACCAAATTTGAAAGCTTCTATAATTTGTAAATGGAGAAAGACTTGTCCCAAGCCTTCTACCACTGCTTCTATACTCCACAACCACTTGCATCAAAAATAGCAAGTAGGTCACTTCACTTCCTGCAGAATTCGGATAAAGGATCATGGCATCACATCTTATCCTAACATCTCAAACACAAAGTTTCCCAGAAACAACTAATACTCAGTTCTAGCAATAAAAAGCTAATTCAGTATCAATTGCATTTGGAAAAGAAACAGAAAACACGTTGTTGTACGATGTTGTCGGCCTGCAATCAATAGGTGTAAATGTATACTCTGCTTCTGCCTTTCTGCATATAAGGAAAATGAAGACTCAAAACCATTTATTGTACCACATGGAAAGAATTGTGAGACGAAAGCAGAAACATATTGTTGCATGAAATCACCATTTTGGGAACCCTGGTTCTAAATTATATTGTTGTCTCTACATATAAGGAGACTCCAGATTCTCAAACGCTTAGTATGCTAACATTTGGGAGAATCAAGAGATAGAAAACAACAACTTAAAGGGAAGATGAATGCAACCAAGAAGTCAATGGCAAGAAAGGGATGTGATCTCTAGGTTGTTGCAAGAAAGCTAAGAAGATAGCAAGTTAATCATATGAACAACCAGTTTTTAGATATCAACTTTCTGTTTACTATGCAAGTTAAGGTTATAACATAAAAGGCTGTTTTGTAAAAAGCATATTATTTTGATTACTGTATAGAATTTCAGCATACTCAGCGTAGGAGGAAGGAAAAAAAAATCCAAAAAAATCAGCATAGAATCTATAAACTCTCCTAATGAACTGGTTAAACAAAAGCAAATCAAGCAAGTTTTAAGAAACACTAACCTTGGTGAAAGTCATAGATGCCCTTGTTTCACTACCCCAAATAGCCTAGTTCTCGCAATGATTGCATCAGTGGCTGAATCAATGGACGCCATAGCTTCATTTAACACCAATATTTTGTTTCTCTTCAGCAAAACTCTTGCAAGACAGAACAGTTGCCTGTGTCCCACGCTTCAGTTCTCTCTTTCATCACTCACTTCTTGTATAACAAAATATAAACCAAATTGTTGTCAGTTCTCGGAGAATTACCAGAAACCCAAGAAATATGACTCTTGTTTTTTTTTTTTTACCTGAAGAATCAAGTTTATTAGGTAGTTTGCTAATTATGTCCTTAAGTTGAGACTTTTCGAGTGCCTGGACGCAAAAGGATTGGTTCCTCAGAGAGGTTTTAAATTAATCTTTGATATACAAATGTCATTCAGGCTTCATATTTCACTTTCTTCTGTATTTCATCGTCGAAGTAAACACCTGAGAGATCAAGGTTCGTCCTTATGCAACCACAGTTTGAAGAGAATTTGATCCATGTATTCTCAATTGTGAGAGGAAAATGACCTTACCGCTACCTGATGACGACGGTCCTGCTCCATTCTGGCATCTTATTATTGTCGCCTCTGCTTTTTTCCCGATGTTTTTCTTCGACGTAGGGTTCATCGATTGAACTTTTATGAGAGAGAGAGGTAATCAGGAATTAGACAGTCAGATTGATTGCAGAGAGGAAATGACGATTGGAAGGAAAATTGATGTCTTGGGATAAATATATGTTTGGAAAATTTTGAGGAAGATGAATTGGATAATTGGACACGTACGTCTATGAAACGATAAAACAGATGGAAAGGGTTGAAGCTTTGAACTGTTAATAAATGGAATAAATGATATGATTAAGTGGTCATAGATGAAACGACAAATTGAAGGAAACCGGATCGGTATTGTTAGAGCGAGAATACGGTATCAGTATCGTTTTGACAAATTAGAGCAGAGAATGGATGAGATCCAGTTGCTTCTACCACGTGTTAATGTTAGAAGATTTGTTAAAAACTGATGTGGACACTCTCAGAAACTCCAAACAGCTCCTTTTATATAGTATAGATTCACGCTCAAATTAAGTATTCAACAATCAGCCAAACTCGCACCTGGATTACATGATCCGAGCTTTCTAACTCTCCAGATGTTGCAAATATGGCGGACAACTGAACATAAGCATCTGAGTTCTCAGGTTCGAACTCTATAATCTTCTCGGCAACGTTCTTTCCCATAGATTTATATCCATTTGCTAACATCTTCTTAGAACAGATGACCACATACTTGCATCCGCATATAAAGGCATCTCTTCTACAACAGCTATGGCTTCTTCTAGATGACCATCGTGAGCCAAAAGGTCGACCATACATGAAAGTTATCATCTCTTTCTCTATCTTCCTCCCTCCTCCTTCCTCTATCCCTCATCTCTCTGTTTTTTCATATCTCTCTAGTAATCTTCTTCATCTTCGAGAATGTTTCTTCCAAAATAGCATTTCCCAACAATATAAAATCAATGTCACTAGAGTCTGCCATGTCATCGATCAACCATTTCTCCTCCTTATCTACTTGCATCTCAAGGAGATCAAAGAAGATGAGTCTCCACCACAACATTAACAACAACAACATCGTCGCTAACAGTGTGTAAATATCAGAAAAGAGATACTAGATCTGCCTATCGAAAAGTCAGATCTGAAATCTATCAGATATGATCAGAGCTGGTGAAAATTCCTACTCAGATCTGAACTGTCAACAAAAAAAAATTGACGTCGGCTTAGTTTCACACCACTCCAGTCACCCTGATCTATCCACTATCAATTTAAGTATCTTTTTTTACTTTCTTTGCGTGAAAAACCGTCTCCGTATTCAAACCGCCGAAGCATTGATACTAACATATTTAATAACGTCTTAGGGGAATACCCGCAATGTATGTTTTTGCTTCTTAATTTAGTTTTATTATTTAGATTTTTTCTTAGATATTTTTAACTTGATATTAGAAATTCCATAGTAAAAAATATGAAATTTTGGACTCCAACCAAAATTATGTAAGTTTTTGAAGAGATTCTCACAATTGTTTTTGTGAAATCCTTCTTTTTCTGAAAGAGATTTTAACATCCATTTGCAAATCTGATTTTAGCTTTTAATTATGGATGAGATTTTAGCTTTTTCTCTTAAATTTTTCCATTTAATTATGGATTACATTTTGTAATTTTTAGATGATGAAGTGCTCTGTATTGTCAAATGGCAAGCGGTTTAATTACTTTCATTTAACTTTGAATTATAAATCACATTAATGATACTATAAGATACAAATCAATGAGCGAAGATGTGAAATCTCGTTTTAAACTGCTTTTGTAAGTCTCAAATGAGCAAGAATCTATGCAAACCTTTTTATTTTATTTTTTTCCTCTCTTGGATTTAACAAATTATTTCAAACCTCAGATCCAATTTGGTTCACAAACATTACTAGAGAAGTATCTTCATGAATTAAGTTTTTTTTTTTGTGTTAAAAGGGTTATTCATGAACTAAGTTCCCTTGTCTATTACCATATTTTTATTTTAAAATTTTCCATACATAATAGATTTAGCTAAACCAAGTTTCAAATTCTCATATTATAGATTTTATTTATGTACAATGATTATCTTTGTTTTGGGTAAAAATACAACGATTATATTATATAGTAAAGATGCATATGGAATCTCTTTCTACTCTTCTACTTCTTTAAAAAGCCTTTTACTGGTGTATACATCTTAGCATGTCACCATGAATGAGCTCCTGCAACTCTAACCATTAAATATGACTTGGAAACCGATCGGTCTACATTAACGTACATCAGTCATGGTAAACTATTAGAAATATGTCTTATAACTGTTTGCCAGTCTAAAGATCCACGCCCCTCGTCATCTCCTAGATTTTCAAAAGCATTTGATGCAGTGTTCATCAATTCACACTTAATAACTCCAATATTAGTTTCTGTAAAAAAAGCAGAAATCGGAGGAGCAAATATAATCATTATATTGTAGTTCGATAGCAATAATTGCAAACACTTCAGGGAATGTACATTTGAAGGATCAGAGATGGATTCCAAATCAGGTTGAATCCAATCTAACTACATATTACTGTTTGGTAGAAATACATGCAGGCTTAAGATAATGGATCCACACCATCACTTGTGCATGTATGATCACAAACACAAAATATCAGAGGTTTTCATCATCTACCAAACTTTTTGCATCTTAAATTTGAAAAGTAGCAGTACAAGAGGATATAGGATTAAAGTCCTGGCCTCTGGTTGTTAAAGTGTCCATGTAAAGAATATCGCAAGAGTACTTTGGTAGTGGATCCATTAAGGAATATTTTTCTTTTGTCACGCAAAAGTACTTCATTATATGTTTCAAAACTTACCCTTATTCCCATCTCTGAACTGAGATACGAATTGCCACTTGATTGCTGAATTTTATGAAATGAATCTAACAGTTAGGAAAAGAGGTAATCAACCAGATAATAGGTATATATTTCTTTTGAATGAAGAAAACAACCTTTTTTCAAAACTCACTTTTACAAAAAGCGAGTGATAAGGACACATCACCCTTCAATCTAGACCACGTGAATATGATGGATTTTTTCTGATCCAATCCATAGCCGAAGCTACGTATCGATAATCACACTATGAAAGCAAAGCTTCAGCTAGAGAACAAAGTTTAGGCTGATTAAAGCTTTATAAAAAAATTCTGCAAACAAATGATAGGCTCACACAAACCTCTTTTCAAATCAAAATAATCTGAAATATCTCAGCTCA
Source organism: Eutrema salsugineum (assembly GCF_000478725.1). Classification (NCBI taxonomy): domain Eukaryota; kingdom Viridiplantae; phylum Streptophyta; class Magnoliopsida; order Brassicales; family Brassicaceae; genus Eutrema; species Eutrema salsugineum. The sequence continues at coordinate 7,585,092 of NW_006256342.1, forward strand.
GACCCGAACTTTTTTCATCTTTGGTCAACTTTCTCTGCAGACGGTTCAAAGTTACATATGATATGATGACATCCAATCAGTCCGTCGAAAAAACAACCAGATATCTTCCGTGTCGAGAATCATGACAATCCGAGTGGAAGCAACGATATATGACAGAATAAAATTATCTGATGAGATATTAAGAAAGGTGAATGTATGGTTTGGAAATTTGTTGGTGGAAAAAGAACAGTTAAAAACGAAGAAAATAAATTTGCATCTAAAAGCGGTTTTGAACTCTCATTATAAATTAAAACCATCTTGACCGACGTGATTTTGAATAGAAGAGACTGAAAAGCCGGCCATGTATCTGATTTTTCATATTCTTTTTCTTTAAATTTTTAAAATTGGAGAGCTGATGTGGCATAAGAAGAGTTGATGTGCTAAGTTTGTGAAACACAACTCATATTTTATATAATAGATATCTTTGAATTCTGAAATACTTTTTTATAAACTCATTATAAGACTGTTAACATATTTAATAAAGTCACACTAACCAGAAAAAATAACACTTTTAACAATCTATATAAGTCATTATTATTATCTTTAACATATTTTTAACTTCTAATATAATGTTAGACATAAAATTTATGTGTCACATACTAAGTATATCAATAACATATTTAATAATCTATATAACTTATTATTGTTATCAATTTAACATTATCTTCACTGTGGAAAACATAATGTTATATGTTTATATATATAATATATGATATAATAATTATTACATTTATTCTGAAATATTGTTTCATTTATTTGGAACAATTTCATGTTAAATGTTTGCGATTGATTTATTGATACCACAACTAAATATTGGACAAATTAGCCAAATGATAGATGTACCCACTAATGTCTGAGAATTAAATTAGGCTGTCCAATCTCTATATTATTATTTAAGTAGACATTTAAATAATAACTTTTAAATCTTACATGATATACCATTATATTATTTTGTAAAATATTACATGATATACCATTACAAATAACAAAGAATAATCAAAATAGGAAAAGATATAGTTGTCTTTCAAATCTATTGAAAAAAATGTGGAAAGTCTTTGTTTTTCATTTAATAGAGTATATTTATATTTAATTACTGTATTTAGAAATATGGTAGTTTTTAATATTTTTGTTTCAAATGATATCATAAAATAGATTTATTTTTTTATATTTTTAATTAGGTGGATGAAAGAAAAAAATTGAATTTAATTAAAAAAACATGAAAATAAAAATATTTCACAATTAGATAATATAAAATCAAGACTAAAAGTTATGATATAAAAAATGGTGAAATATGTTTTTACTATAATTTGTTATATTTACTTGATTATATACAAAAATAATTTTTTTTAGTTATTTTTACCAATATTTTGACATAAAAATATTGATTTTTAATTAAAAAAGGTGTGGTGAAGTGCGAGTTATTAAAACGATGCATATTGTAATTAGTTTTATATTTTGATTCAGTACAAACATGCTAAATAAACGAGTTAGTTTGATATGAACGGATTATGATTCTAATTTTTTTAATATCTACAAAAAAAATCTTGCAATTCAAAATATTAGTTTTTTTAAAATGTGATATATTTAATATATTAAATATAATAATTTGTGTTTTAAAACTAAATATAGTTTGTTGTATTTTAATTAATTTTATATCAAACCTAAGTTTAAAAAATATTATATTTATTCATATATATATAGTTAAAAAAGATAAAACTGATTTTTTATAGTTTGTGGACAGATTATAAAACTCATTTATTAAGCAATGCATATTAGATTTGATAATTATAATATTTTGTGTATTAGTTTCAATAATATATTAGTTTAATGCCAACGGATTAAATAAACAGCTTATTTTACTTTATCCGTTTATAAAATAACTTCATATACGGATTAACTCATTTTTTACAATTCAACAAAAAAAATGACTCTATATACAGATCAACTCATTTTATAAAATTCACAAAATAACTATTTTTATGAAAAATAATTATACATAATAATTATTTTTGTAAAATTATTTAACTGAAAGTCAAAAGATATCCCTAGTTTAATATTATACGAGTAACAAATAAAACATCTAATAAACAAATTACTCATCGGTAACATTTTGTGTTATATGTGTTACGATTGTATGTAAAATAAAATTTTTAAAATGCATATTAAATATATGGGAAACAGAGAAAAAAGAAATACACATATTAATGTTTGGTGCAATTTGCACGTGGAGTGCCTTATTGTCTGAGTAGCAGATATCAAGCAGGGTAAATTGATCTTAGGGGATAAGCCTGAATTTTTTGGAAGGGTACTCCGTCCCGTTCTGTACCTATCCCGAAATTTCCAAATTTTTCGGAAAGAAAAATTATAATTTCTCATTCGGGTTTGAAAATAATATTTGAATGGGTAAGGAAAAGAGTAAGGACGAGAATGGAATTATCCGAACTTCCCGTTGGATAGTTATATAAAGTGAAATTTTAGAAATTTTGGTAATTGAAAATTTTTTTTATAATAAATATTGATTTTTTAATTTATTAACAAATAATAATTTTTTAAAATTAATATTAATTTTAGTCTAATTATCCAAATCACCCAAACTTTTTTCTCGTCCCTTTCCAGTTCCTTTCCCGATTATGTTTACTTTGGGATTGTATAGGTAATATATTTAATACTAACATTCAAACTTTTACCACAACAATCACCAGATTCAAGATGTACTCATTGATGTGTTTTACGTAATAGTCTCTCTTATTTAAGATTGTTTCAATCTTGGTTTGTCTAGAATAGTTGATTATATTCTATGCATAATTTTGTTTGACTATCATGTTCATATAATCAACTATCTCGTAGTTAAAGCTCTAATACCATGGTAATAGTTACAAACTCAGTTCATTTAGAATAGTTAATTATTATACATGTATAGTCATGTGAGACTAATTGACTATGTATGTTTCATAGTTACACTTACTGACTATAAGAATGAGTTTCTATGTAGGAAAATGGAGAATCTTTATCAATGTAAGGCCATACTGCAGCTAAAGAATGTGTTTCACCAGATTCATGATGTACCTGTGGATATGCTAGTAAGAGTTGGAAGAGAATCTGTAGTTTGTATAGATGTAGAATAGAATGGAAGTTTTTACCACATGTACGATCCAAATTGGACGTCTTTCTTGTATCTTGTTATTGTATTAATAGAGTATTGTTTAAGTGATCGACAATATTATTTTTGTAGTTTAGCTATATTTTTTTCTTAAATTGTCTATCTCATATTTATAGTTGTATTTCCTTTTTGTCCATAATTATTACAAATATAAAAGTATAAAATTGATTACTATAGTCATATAGTTGTGTTTGCATAATTGTGATGTGTCTGCTGCGTGAGGGTTGTCAAGTTTTACCTTAAATGAAATCAATAGCCGCAAGTGTACAGCTGATCGATTGTAGTACTTAGGGATCGAATCCACAGGGAAGGAGGATCTTTCCTACAAAAGCCTTCGAAAAAAATATAAAGTAAGGAAGTCTAGAACCAGGCGAATTTTGTGAGGGTTGGTGGTGTGTTTAAAACGTAAAAACGAATCTTAAAGAGAAAATATGGGAATTAAAATGACCTAATAACTAAACTTAACGCAAAACGAGTAAAAACGGAAAAATGGTTAAACCTAATCGCTTTGATAAAAATCGATTGGGAGAATGAAAATACTAGACTAAAACTTGAATAAAAATCGGTGTAAATCTATAGAAAAAGAGGCGATGGGGTTCAGGAAAGTTTTCTCAGGGGTATGAACGATTCAAAACATTGCTAGAGAGTAAATTTGATAAGATCTTAGCTTAAACTTTTCGAACTGGAGTCACGGACGTATGAATACGCCACTGTCGTGATCATAGACAACTATCTTTCTCAACCCTGACCAGTAGGTTTCCACTCTGGCCCTGGAAAAGAAGAGGTGCATTATGTTTAAGACTCGTCAGCATTCACAAATCGCCTATAGGTAGGTTTCCACTCTTATGTTTGTTTTGCTCTCCCAAACTAGATCTGACACCGGATGAACACTTTCGTGTCACCAAGCATATGGATCAGATTGTAGTTCATGACGCTACTCTCATGCATTAAAAACGAATTCAGAAGAAAAGATTCAGCTCAATAGCTCATGGAATCCTCACCGAACATATATATCCCCATCTAAAATCCCTTAGACCCAACAATAAAACTACTCAGACATGATAAACGAAATCAAAAACATAGTATTAAAAAATAGTATAGAAACCGAAATTGAAAAAAGAAAGAACAAGGGTTCAAAAGATAGATCTCTCTCTCCTTAAAACCTAAAAACAAAGCTTAAAGTAAAATTTCTGTAAATTATTTCGTCTCTCTTTTTTTTTTTTTCAAAAACGACCTAAATGATATGTATTTATAGTCTCCAATACTCTCTGGTGTCTAGGGTTCTGGAATTGAGGCTGAGAAAATGATACAGGCTTCAGAAATGGGCCTTCAAACTCGGAGTTAGCTGGCCGCGGTCGGGATATTCGTGACCACGGGAATGGATGGCTCGCCGCGGTCGGGATGCTTGTGACCGTGGGGAATGGCCTGTTGGCCGCGGGTGGAAAAGCTTACCGGCTGGTTTACGGAACATTTTGCTTTTCGCGTATCTTTTGATTGAACCGTTGGATTGCCAAGCTGTAAAGTGTGCTGGAAAGCTGATACTTCCATCTTTGAGATCTCCAAATTTGAGCTGGATCAGACGGTGAGAAGGCCTTCAATCGGGGGTGAACTTCTGACGGCTTGACTTTGAGCTAAAAATCTGGTCTTCTATCCATTTTGTTAAGTTTTTCCCTAAGTTTCCTGAAAAGAGTCTTGGAACTACAAATACTAGAAAAACGTAATAAAAGTACTTGAAAGCAATTAAAAACATATAAAAAGTATTTCAAATCGATTCATAAAAATGGTCAAAATACGGTGTTATCAAATTGACTACTTTATTTCAGATTGTTCCAACCTTTATTTTTATAGAGTAGTTGATTACTTTCTGTACACATTATTTGACTACTATGTTCATATAATCAACTATATTATTGTTGTAGTTATAAACTCAATTCGTTTAGAGTAGTTGATTAATGTACATGTATAGTTATATGAGACTAATTGACTATGTATGGTTCATAGTTACACACTACTAATATCTGACTACCATGTTTATATACGCTGACAAAGATAAAAATATATAATTGATTACTATGGTCATATAGTTGTGTTTACATAATGGTAGACCTAATTTCAGATTGTTCTAACCTCGATTTTTCTAGAGTTGTTAATTAGTTTCTATGCACAATTTGTTTGACTTATCATGTTCTTATAATTAACTATCTTATTGATGTAGTTATAAGGACAGTTTGTTTAGAGTACTTGATTACTGAACATGTATAGTCATGTGAGACTAATTGACTATGTATGTTTCATAATTACACCCTACTACTATCTGACTACTATGTTCATATACGCTGACGAAGAATAAAGTATATAGTTGATTACTATGGTCATATAGTTGTGTTTACGAAATGGACGGCCTAATTTCAAATTGTTCCAACCTCGATTTGTCTAGAGTAAATGATCACTTTCGATACATAATTTGTTTGACTATCATGTCCTTATGATCAACTATCTTATTTTTGTAATTACAAACTCAGTTTGTTTCGAATAGTTGATTACTATATATGTATAGTTATATCAGACAAATTGACTATTTATGTTTTAATAAATTGTTTATAATAACATAGATGCATATACAAATCTTGATGAAATTAAAGTTATATAGTAAAAGTAAAAGTTATTGCTGCCATTGTCAAAAGTCGAAGGTAGCATTATCAAATTTTTAAGAAATGACATGTTCATATTGGATCAGAAAAAGCAGTGTCGACCAGAAGGGAGCAATGGGTTTAGGGTATTTCCTCGCTTTTTTTAGTTGACTATTGATATAGATTGAATTGGCTTCTTTCTTATGTTAGTTACCTTATTTGCTCTTGAGAACATATTATTCTTGCAAATCATGGATAACCACCAGAATAGTTATTTCTAGTTTTGGTGGCCCATGGTTATATTGTCAGTTTCGACTCCTTACAAGAATATCTGTCTAATTCACTCTTCTTAGAATCACATGTTCTCTCGACTAACAAGCTCGAACCAATCGGCTATGTTTAGTCACGCGAATTGTGTGTATACCTAACATAAACCAGTTTTAACAATGACTTTGTCTCGTCGTTAAAAGTAAGGGTGTTTGAAATAAGCAAACAAAGTTTATACCTAACATAAGCTAAAATTTAATGAAAACTTTTGCTGTTGTTAACTCGTTGCAGTTGTTGTCGTTAAAATGTCGTTTCCATAAAATACAACATATAATATGTGTGATTACACAAGGAATTAAAAACGAGATAGGAAAATGTAAATTTGTTGATTATTATTGTTTGTCTGGCAGTCATATTAGACTGACTTCCCATTTTGTCTAATGCAAGATTCCTCAGTAATCTTTGACAAGTTTAAAATCGCTAAGAGCTAATGAAATTGAATAAAATCATTGGCCTTTCTTAGGGAAATATTGAAGAGCCGTGAAGGTATTGAAAAATATCATCCACAGGCTGGAATGATAGGAACTAACGGCAAGGATGCATCTCTATCGCACATATCGGGACTAATGTCTATGACTCCTTCACCCTGCCATGTTTGATTATGAGGTTAGAAATATATGCAACTTATAGTTTAAAGTGAAAAGTCGGGTTAAGCGTTCACAATAATGAAATCGCAGTGGGAGGATTCAAACCCTGGTACATCAGCTAACAGGGTGAATCCTTCAACCACTCATCATAAGTTGGTTTTTTTCTAAAAAAGATGATAAAATCTAAAACTATTCAAAAACTACACAACAATCTCCAACCATTCAAGACTTTTGTTACCTTGGCAATGTTTCTGAAAAAGGAAGTTGTGTAGTTTCCAGTTGGAAACAAGGCTTCAACAATGTCAGCCAGTACCAGATTTGGTTGCGAGATTGCTCCATCGTACCAGTCTTCTCATTATTAAAATAAAAAAAATGGTTTTCAGCTCAAATCAATAGAAACTAACCAATGTTCTTATGAATTTCTTACCAAGAGTTGTTCCATTTCTGACCCTTTTGTCATATCTCCATATGCTCTGATTAAACGCAAAACATGAGTTATCCTCCAGGTTTATGTTCTCCAAGAACGTTTTCTGTGTGTAATTCTGAGGGTCAGATGATAGTGTTTCATCAATCACCGCATCCACAGTCTGTGAAATCAAAGTTATTAGGCTAAGCTTTTGTGGTTATCAGAAATATGAAAGCAGAACAAGTAAGATCCCGCTTACGCATAAAATGGCATGAAGTGCTTCCAGATCATCAGGATCAGAGACATTGTAAGTGACTTTGTTTATAGATGTATCGATATTTTCACCGCCGGCGTCTTCTACAAACTGTTGTGTTTATGTGGATACTCTTCACTTTCAAAGATGTTTCCACATATGCAAACGAAAATTTTCAAGTGCCGGAAAGCTGAAATGCATACCTTTAGCTTATGTGGTTCCTTAGTAAAACACCAAACCCCTCCCTTCAAGATGAAACATATATATGCTATTAGTCTACAATCATAAATACACATTCATCTACGAATTATAAGAAACATGACCCTATAATATAGCTGGCAACTAGTGCATTCAAACAGGACTCTTGATTACATTTTTTTTCTTAAAAAAAGATTTTGTATATAAGCGAGGGACAACTTTGATAAACTAAACTATATGGTATAAATATACGTCTGATATAAAATATGCATAGAACGTCGAAATAGTTTGCAAACGCCCTGATAAGGAAGTAAGAAGAATTTCAATACATTTATATCGTACTCCATCCACGCGACAATGGGTTTGAAGGATTTAGTCTTGTTGGCTGCCATTTGAGACAAGCAAGTATAACTTGCTTTGACCTGCAAGGCTCCAAAACATACTCAGACAACAACTGTTGGCAGAATCAGATTTTGAAAAGACAAAAATGATTTTAACACTCACCGCATCATAGACTTGATTGGCTTTAGTTTCTAGATTGGTAAAAGCACCAAGAAATTTGATCCACTCCGCTCGCTTATTCAAGATAACAAAACCAGCAAATAACATCGACTCAAAATGTGAAAAATTTGATCACTATCACTTTTGGTTAGATCTATGCCAATATAATAATAATAATAAGTGGCACCTGAAGAGGTGTGCCTTCACTTAGTGGAAAAAAGTTTGCGAAATTGCAAGTCTGAATTTGATCGGTGTCGCTGATGAAATGTGCTGCGAATTGAGACACTTCTTCTGCACCTTTGTCAAGCTTAACTACTTCGCCTGCCTCACACAGTTTCAGAAGACACGGTGAAGCTACAGCGTCTGATGTTATTCCCTTCAAGCTCCCGAGTAATCCAAGTAGCTGCAAATGTAATCATAAAACTTGTTTTCTTCACATCCTTGACCAAAATCCAAATCTTTTCACCCATTCTAAACCGTGATTCTAAAGAGTTTTTTTTTTGCACCGGTACCAACCAAACTCTTAGCTTATGCTAAATTAGCTAGAAAGAAGTGATTACCTCGAAGAAAGAAACTGGAACGCCTCCTGAATAAGAAAACAAAACAGAGAGATCTGAAAAGCAGAGTCATTTTAAACAGAGGAAAGAAACAGGAGAAAATAACAGAGCATTACCTTGAGAAGATTGAGTGTCTACTGAGTAGTTAAGAAGTGGAATCACATAGGACTTAATCCTGGAGGTACAATACTTTGTCCGAACGGCCATTCTAGAGGTGTTCTGCAGATTACCTTTTACTTTTAGACACTAACCAAAACGTTTGGAAATAAAGAGGAAGATGAGAAGAGTAAGGACCTGAATAAGGAGATAGCTCTTGCCATCAATGGCGTTCTTGATGACTTTGAAGGTTTGTCCATAATATATATGGAAGTTCTCAGCATCTTCCACCTTTGAAATGCTTCCCACTTTTACATTGTTAGAAGCTCCGTGTGATTCTCTCGCCACCATGCACCACAATGCTACCAACAGTACCAGAGGCCAAGAAGAAGGAGATGAAGACATTATCACTTGTTAATTAAGCTTGGTGATGAAGAAAGAAGACAAAATCAACTAAACCCTTTTGGAATTTAGATTGATTCACCCGTGATATTTGTGGTTAGAGAGAGAGAGAGAGAGATAAATCTATTATTTTTTGTTTCTTTTGGTAAGAATTACCTTTTTTTTATACGCTAGCAATTCTGTTGGAATGTACTTTTTGTTTTTTAGTTTGATTTTTAAACAATATTTGGAATTCAGATGGAATATTTGCCACACTCCACTTCTATACATTAAACTTATATGCAACCACTATTTGATTAGAAACAGTAGTATCATACTAAACCCAAGAAAAAAAAAACAATGAGTACCATATTTTGTCAACAGGACAAGTACTTTAAAAAAATTTAAAACTGGTAGCAGTAAGTTTACATACAAAATATATCACTATTGGCGGAGCCATATGCATTAAGATGGGTCCCAATGCATTTTAAAAAATTGATGTAATTTATTAAAGCCTAATATTAATGCTGTTACTCATAAAATTGCTCCTACTCATAAAATTATATATACTCTTATTTACCCCAATGAAAAAAATTTCTGACTCTGCCTGTATCATATTACATTCTTCGTATAAAAGATTTTTTCTCTTCATTTCAGTTTAATGGCTATTTAAATGGTCAGTTTTATAACCACTCCTCTGGAAGTTCAAGCCAAATTAAAATTAGAGTATGAAACTGAACCTCATGAAACAAATTATACAAAAACAAATAATTTCTTAGTACAGAATAAAAGAAAGAAAAAGAGAATGGAAAGTAAGGTTTTGATTGAAAGTGAGCATGCTAGTGTTAGAGGTGACCCGTGAAGAGAGCACGTTACTATTATGGATTTGTCATTTTGTGTTTCAATAGTTAGCGCTTTCGCTTTCTTGTGATTTTCTGTCTATACCCATTACCCCTCACCACGTGCAACCCATCTCCATTAACATAAGCTCGATTCAAAGGTTTCTGACTCTGAGGTCCTAAGAGATACTGCAGATAATGGTCATCTTTAGAGTAGTTTAAGTTTTGTAAATGAATTTATATTATGGTTATGGTACCAACAATACTTAATATCAAAAGTTTGGGAAGTTGATGTACACCAACTAGCGTTACACTCAAAACCATAGCCATAATGATATATCCGAACAAAATGCATAAAATTAGGGAATCCATTGTTTGATGGGAATTAAAAATAAAAATAACAGAAGTTTTTGGTATAAACGAGGTTCTCAATTTTTTTGATATTTAACTATTTTCTTTTAAAACTATTAATAATCAATTCTCATTTCCCTCTATTTGTTTTTCTTATGTAGTAATGTTCTGAAATTCTATATCATTTATGTTTTATGTGTTCTTTTAGTGAGTCTAAGACGGTTTTCAGAGTAAACTTTGGTACATTTTAATATCTATTATGTTATATGTGCAAAATGACTATTAAAATGAAAGCAAGTAAATGAAGATGAAAGATTATGTAGGAGCATACTAACTCTAACATTTATTAGAGATTTCCAGCTATTGAATCAAGTTCAAATTTTGATTGAATATACGAAAAATGTGTTATCTTTCATTTGGAGGAGGTTTCAAGTCAACAAGGCCATCGGTTGAGGTGTGTGACCGTATTAGTGAAGCTAGATTATTTGGGTAAGTTAATGTGCAGAAACTTCCCTGAGAGGCAAGATTGATCGGTCTCAGTATTAGATCGATCCGTCCTGTTTCCCTATAAGAAATAAATCATTTATCCAACACACAAAAAAAAGTAAACCATTTGGCATTTGACAAATAAGTCAATCACTCTCATATTCAGATGAACTTTCTACATCAGATCCAACCCATTTTCACCTTAGATACGGCTTGTATCTACTATGTGTTTAATCATTTTCAAAATTTTGATAGAGTTTTCTATTAGTTTCATTTTAAATCTTGAACATTATTCTCTATATTTTCTTTTGAAAAACCTTCATATCACTAGACAAGATTCTTTATCAATTTTTTTTTTTTGTCGAAATCAATTCTTTCTTATACATTCATCTTTTCTTATTATTGTTATTGTGATATATGAGTAGTAATTCTCTTGGCGGAAAAATACAGAATTACAGTTTTGACAGAAAACTGTATATTCATATTTTGACTGGAAAATGTTATGTTCTTTATGAAAAATTTCAAAATCTAGTCTTTCTAGTGAAAAAATGCAAAATTATTTTTTTGGTGAAAAAATGTCAAAACCTCCTCAGTTATTCTCTATATTTTTTGGGGAAATCTTATGTGTTCTTTCTGTTTTGGAAATATTATATATACAAACTTCCTCCGTTCTTCTCTGTATCTTGATTTTTTTTTTTTTTTATTCTGTGCTTCAGTCTTCTTCTTTATTTGTTTATTAAGCTTTTAATTCGATTATTGCTGGAAAAAAAAAACAAATGGGCTCGTTAAGATTAATTTCCTTTCTTCATGTTTTCATGTGGCTATATATTAAGTGCAAATTTGATGGCTCCAAATTGATGACTTCGACGGATATATATATATATATATATATATATATGGTATATTATGTTTCTTATGTCAAATAAATTATATAACTGTTAAAGTATAACCAAAAGTAGTGCTACACTTGCATATTTAATGATAAATTAAATTTTAAAATCAGAATTTAAAATATAATTACTAATAAACTCATAGGCCAAAAGATTATATTGCCTTCTAAGATTAGTGATAAACTTGCCAAAAGAATTAACATTTTTCTGTTTAGTCCTAATTTTGTTGAATTTTCTTCCAAATATATATTTTCTAGATATTGAGCGGATGTGAGATCCTCTAATTTAAGTTCTTCTTTATTCATGGCTGAATAGTATTTAAAAAAAAATTTTAAAATAGAACTAAAAACTGATAGGAAAAAATAGTATGTTACCTTTTAAGACTAGTAATATAATTGCCAAGAAAAATACCATTTTTAGTCTAAATTATTTGGTTTTCGTTTCAAAAATATTTTCTTGGGGAATGAGCAGATCTTTTACGCTCCACTTAAAGTTTCTCTTTATTCATGGATAACCATCTACTTAAAAAAAAATTCTAACCATTTCAGTAACAATTGCTTGCAAATGAAACAAAAATTCGATGTATAAGGTGTTGTTTTTCAAAATTAAAGAGCATTATTAAAAACAATTCAATAAAAGAAATAATGAAGTATGGAAAAAAATATATACAATCTTGAAAAGACATAAGCATTAAGAGAAACAACATTTGATAATTGGCAGTTATGTACGAAATTGTAAAATTAATAAAATAAAACAAAAAGACACTATTGTAGAATTGTAACCATTGATGTAGTTATATACAAAAATGTATAATCAAATAAAAATAAAAAATAAACAGAAAGACACAATGGTTCACTTATAATTTTTATTTTATAGAATTCCAAAAGATACAAATGAATAGTTGCAATAGTTTTGAAGAAGCATAATTTCAACAGTTGCAATGGTTTAAGAACCATAAACATAGGAGTTTCAATGGTTGGTAAAATAATCAAAATCTCTAGAATTGCAATTTTAGAGAAATAACCATAAACTCAACAGTTGCACTAGTTCACAAAAAAACGGTAACACTTAAATCTCCAACATTCATTTCCTATTAAAATATAATTATAGATTCACTAAATAAACAACACATATACTAATAACAAAAGAAAAGACACAACCATACAATAGCAACCGTTCATAAAATTAGCAGTTATACACGAAAAGATAAAAAATGTAACAATGTATGACTCAACATATATATTCATATAAAAGACAACTATACAATTAACATTGAGAATAAGTTAAACAACGATTATAACCAACATGATCAATTTTATCGATATAAATCAATCATTGATAGATATATTTTTACAGTGAGAAGTTTTTAAAAAACTTATCATAATATGAAATGTTAAAATCTCCAAAAAAAAAGACAATAAAATTCTAATATATATTTTGAATAGAATAATCAATTTCTGCATCCATAGAAATAAAATGTATGATAGAATTCAATGCTCTTATATATCGAAGAAACAAAGGCTCAATTAAAATTTTATTAATAACGGTGGAGGTTCACGAGCATTAGGGAGTAAAACACGACCTTGTTTACAACAAATTAAGAACAATTGACGTTTACCAACTGCATCTGTTACAATACTTTCTAATGACCAAACCCAAGCATTACAACCGGAATATTGTATTTAAGTTATTATTTGGTTCTTTTTTTTGCAGTCTTTAACTTTTCCTTTTAATTTTAACATTCTTAGTCTAATATATTAAATAAAAAACAATTATGATATTATGACTAGCAATAGAAATATTCACTATTCCAACTTTGTTTGGGATAATGCTATTGTTTGATATTGGTTGAAAATCACCATATTTAAAAATAAATTTTTAATTAAGATATGTAAATTAACATTCCAAATTTTAATATATATATATATATATATATATTATTTAAATAACGTACTGTTAATCGAAGATTGTTGTTGAGAGAAACTTTATATTTCTATTGAATTTCTAATATTTATTGATATTTTATACTTTCATGCAAGCAAATTAATTCTAAACATTTGTAACTGTAGCAGATACTTTAACTTTATGATGTTTAACGGGTGAACTGTATGCTTGATAAATAGAATGTTTATCCATCTCTAAATGAAAATGAAAACAAAAACTGTGTCTTATTGTTATATATATATATATATATATATATATATATAATTTGATAGAAAATTATATCTTTTTAATGAAAAGTGGTGCCTCTTCAATAAGCAATTGTGTCTTTATTTTGAAAAGATGCAATGCTTCAATATTGAAAAATAAATTGTTTAAATTTTGAACAATTGCAGTGGTTTAATAACCATTAACTTAAGAGGTGCAATGATTGGTAAATTAATCTTAATTTCAAAAATTGCAATGTTTAGTAAATAACTATAAATTCAAGAGATGCAATAGTTGATAAAATGACCATAATCTCTAGAATTGCAATTTTAGTAAAATAACCATAAACTCAATAGTTGCAATGTTCACCAAAATAACCATAACACTTAAATCTCGAACATTCATGTCCTATTAAAATGTAATCATAGATTCACTAAATAAACAACACATATACAAAGAGGCATTCTTCGCTGGTTCAACTCGATTTTTTTCATCCTCCAAGCTCATATCCTTCCAGAATATCGGCTTCCATCATCAATTATATAACTCGTCCAATTATCAGGAATTGTATCACTGTTATCTGGGTCTTCATACCTTTCCATGATACCAGCTAACATATCTTCCTCATCAGCAGATGGTTGCAAGATAATCTGGATATCTTTGGTATTACCGAGTGTTTCGTAGAGGGCCGACAGAGGAAATCCTTTGAGAGTGAATGGTCTGAACTTGGTCTTACACATCTGAGGACATCTTATGTCTGCTCCTTTAGCTTCTTCTCTGTATGTGTCCTTCAAACAAGGTATTGCTTCAAAAGGTAGCAACTCCAAAGGAGTAACAAATCCAGGAAATGTCCAAGAATCAATTTCGATGACCCCATTGAAGTGGCTCAATGTATGATCAATTTCCTTGAGATTCGCATCAAATGAATACCTCTCCCAAGGAAATGTTCTACACGCGTCGAGATCTTCTACAATGCTCAAGAAAAAAAGGTCTACTAAAGGAGCTCCCTTCCCAGTCTTAGCCTTACCACCTAACACGCTTGCTAGAAAGTACAAAACACACATTCTTAAGCGATCAGGATCATTACACATCTTTTCATGCTTCTCTTTAACAACAGCAAGTGAAGGGACAGTTCTTTTCTTAAAATACTTCTCCTTAAAATCACTACTGCCCATCTTCTCATAATTATTTGGATAATCATGGCAGTGTTATCCATATATGAGTCCATATTCCTTAAGCGAATACCAAAGTGGAACTCCATTAACAACAAACCAACACTCTCTCCTCTTGTTTGTCTTTGCTGTGTGTAGAAGGAGCATCCACATCCCCTGAGTCTTATGGGTTGTATCCAAATACATGGCCTTGTGCATATGCCAGAAGTACTTGAATTAAGGATGCTCGCTAAACCATCTTAGCTCCTTGGGTCTTAGTCCCAGAAACACCGACTCCAGATTCTCCAGTGCTTTGTTGATCCAACACCGAGTACCTAATTTTATTGCCTTGTTGTACTGATTTAGACTAAAATACATACTCAGCGGTTGCATTGGCTGGTTTTCTTCATCATTACGTGTTTGCTCATTACGCATTTGCTCATTACGCGTTTGCTCCTCATCCTTATTACGAAAGCGTAATGGCTCCCACAGCCTTAATTGAAGCGACTCACTATCTCCTCCGAATGATGCCATTATAGTATTTCTACCAAGTTAAGACACATCTAATTATCACCCGACACATCAATCAAAGTGAATCGAACTCAAATTTTTCAGGTAATACTAATTTCACTTCCTCGTTCCTAAACCCAGGTATCAGACGCTACAGAATCATTCGTAAGCCTTCTGCCTAAGATAAGCAACAGTAAATGGGCAAAAACGAAGAAGAACGAACCTGATGCGAATTTGAAGATTGTGACCAGTTTAGAAAATCGAAGACTTCTTGTTCGTAGTACCCTCATAGTTGTACTTAATGGAACGAAATTCAAGAAATGATAGAGATTCGAATTTAGGGTTCTTCAAATTTAGACCCGAAATCAGATCCGGTATAGCTAACTGGGTGTGGATATTTGACCCATCACTGGTTCGGTCAATAAATATTATGATGTTCTAAGAGCATCTCCAATGGTTTCCCTCATTTAGTAAACTCAAAATGAGGTAGAGTTTTACTCCAATAATCTCCTTTATTTTTTCCTTCAAAAAGAAATATTCTAAATATATTTTTTCCTTATTTTATTATTAATTGAAAACAACACCCACTAGTTCTAAATTTACAAATTATACCCAATTATTTAAAAAAAATAAAATTTAAACAAACAAAATTCTTAATTTATATTAAAACATTTATAACATAAAGAAAATTACATAATATGACAATAAAAAATTAAAAGTTGTCGGACATACATATATTTTCTCATTTTTTATGGGTTTGACTATACTTTCACATTTTCTTAGTTTAAAAAAAGTCTTTTCAATTTACATTATGGTGTATGCTTTTTAATATTGCTCTCACTTTTAAGTTGATTATTTTTTTGATGTCTCTAGAGATAACATCAATTCAATTGTGTGTTGGGACCAACACCATAAGAATGCAACTTAATTTCTTCCCAAAGATTTTATATAGTTTTTTTTCTCTAAATTCACCATCCTCTCTTCCCCTTCTAATTCTTCAACATTTTCATCTTGTCTTTATTTTTTTTATTCTGATTATTATTAATGTTCTTTTCTTTGGTCTTTTTCATCGACTTGTTCCTCCTCTTGTCCCTCTTATTCAACTTTCTTCCTTCTTCTTTTTTCATCATCTTCAGCTTCTTCTTCTTCTGTTTTTTCTTTTCCTTATTTGTTATTTGATTTTCTTCTTCCTCATCTTTTCTTTCCACCTCTTCAACATTTTTGACTTCTATTTTTTTTCCTCGTCTGCTTTGTTCTTTCTCTTTTGTTTTTTTTTTCTCGTATTTCCTACTTCTTTTTCATCATCTTCAGTTTCTTCTCGTCTATTTTATTATTCCTCTTATTTTTCATTCCATTTTCTTATTCTTATTTTTTTCTTTCCTCCTTTTCATCTTCTTTGACTTCTATTTGTTATATTCTTCAATTCCTCATCTTCCAGTTTTTTCTTCTTCGTGTTTTTCTTATTCCTTTTTTTCTGGTTTTATTCGTCTTTTTTTATTCTTCCATTTTAACACCTTTGTTTTGTTTTTCTTCCCCAAATTCTTCATCTTCTTCTGATTTTTATCCTTCAATGTCTCCATATTATCCTACTTATTCTTATCTTTCTATATTTCTTATTCCTCACCCTTTTTTCATCCTCATTATCATCTTCAACTTCTACTTTTTCTTCCGTTTTTGTTGTCTTTTTTTTTTCATCATCTTCTTTATCTTTTGGTTGTTTTCTTCCTCGTATTTTTCTACTTCTTTTTCTTTGTATTTTATTTTGTCATGATCTTTATATTCTCTTTATTGTTCTTCTTCTATTTTTTTGTCACTTTCTCATCTCCACCTCTATACTTTGTCTTCTTCATCTTCTATCTTTCTTCTTCTTTTACGTTGTTTTCTTTGTAACCGTTTGTTTCTTCTAGTTTTCTTCTTCAGCTCCAATTTCCTCGTTCTTTGACTATTTTTCGTGTTGTCCATATTCTTTTACTCGATTTTTTTTGTCTTTTTCCTCATCTTTTTTGGATTTCATCGTCGTCAACTTCGTCTTTTTCTTTATATTGGTGGTTTATCTTTTTTCCCCTCTAC